>NW_027466113.1:1995000-2040000 GCF_046127955.1 Nelusetta ayraudi
CCATCTCTGGTAAGTCAGAGCTCACATGACGGCAACAGCCGGAACAATCTACTGTATACATTCACCCGTGAATTCTGACTGGATGAGCATACCGGTGGAGTGACACAGTCAACTGGACTCATGGCTATGATTATTCAACCAGTCTCATACATGTAAGCAGATGCGCAGAGCAGAAACCGAGATTAATCTAAATAGGTTAAAATGGAGAACGCCGATTTACATAAAAGCTTGATTGTGACCGTGCGGTTACGCAAGGATGTGTTGCAGTTTTGGTTTTTGGCACAGATCCGCCAAGCACAAGTTTCCCATAATCCTTGAGTTGTGTTGGCAGCTTGTCAATGTGACTCTTCCTGATACTCATTTTAATTAAGTGCACTTTGAAAATAATAAAAAGATGAGGGAGAGAAGAAGTGAGAATCGTGGCTGTAAACCACCTCAAGATAATGGAATTGAACTGCCAACTAATTATGAAAAGCTGGAACCACGGAAAGTGATAGAACTTCAGAAGCGCTACAAGGAGCAAATAGGAATGTAATGCAGTTATAACAAAAGCTACCCAAAACAGAAAACCATCCGCCCTTTAAGCTTGAAGCTCAAATCTGGGTGCAGTAATGTCATTTCTTTTCTTTTTTTTGATGAAATCTTCAATACAATTCCGAAAAAGAAAATGCTGCTATGTGTGTCACCAGACTTATTTAAAGAGAACCACAGTGTGCTGTTCAGCAGACCTATTGGAGGAGAAAATGTCCAGGCCCGTTATTAGCAGAAGCAAACCCTTTTTTTCTCCTGTGAGAAGTCCAGCTTTCCCCACTGGCTTAAACTCAAAAGAATCTGAAAGAAGAGAACGTGCCAACATAAAAATGACTAAATTGGCTACCTTCCCAGCACTTACGGTTGCCCAGAAGAACTTGGGCACTCAGGTGGACGACCAGGACGTGGCCGGCTTCAGCACAACAAGTCATCTGTCTGTCTTTCAGGACACTGTCATTTTAAAGCCGTAGAACCTCGGTCAGAAGCACAAAACGACGCAACACTTCTGAAAAGCAAAACACAACGTACGCACGTTACCGCAGCGAAGACTCTCAGACTGCAAGTTGGAAGCATTGACGGCATTTCCATAGCAACCCAAACGGTTTGCTCTGTGTTACTGTTGTGCACATGATAGGAAGAACAGCTGAATTCATTACGCGTCCAAAGCTTCAGACTCAATCAGCAGGGCTGCATGTGCAGTTGGCTTGCAGCTATTGCCTGAACCGCAGCTGTCGTACTGATGCTGGCACACACTGTGAATTAAATGGTAAATGGTAAAGTTCTAAAAATGAAGCGTTCAGGCTCGGTTTTATCTTGCTACAACAACCATTTTTAAGCTTAGCCACCTTAAGAGGAAAAGAATCTGCGGCAAAAATGACTCTAATATTCAGTTGTGATTGCTGTAATGAAAGCCCTTTCAATTCGATTCGAAAACTGAGCTGTCATTACGTTCCAAACCCTTCAAGAATCATCAGTGTCCATTAAAAATAAAATCCAAAGTTTACAAACACAAACTATACCAATAGTATGACACTTAACTCTGTAGGGATTTCGGTCTACTCATAGCAAAGATAGCTTGCGTTTCAGATAAGGTAAGTGCTTCATTCACTGCTGCCGAACCAATATCACAAGAGCCACTTATGCGGTATGAAGAGTTCTGCACCACTGATTCCACTCTGGGAGAACGCGTCTGAACAAAAGTGGTGTATCTACTTTCGGAGGCCACGCCATCTTGTCCTGACCCCTCATTCAGACACAATGCTCTAGTACTGTCTTGTGACAGTAAGGCCACAAATGGCTGATTTCAACCTGGGAAAAGCAAAAGCTCAGGTAGCACTTGAAAACCTTCAGTGGAGCTGGTGAAGATTTATTGAGTTGGCCACAGTTCATCGCAGCCATCTGTGATTGGGAGAAAACCCCTTCGGAGGTTTGGGTCCAATGTGAGAAGAACTTTTGTTTGAACAAAACAGCCCCCCCCCCCACCCCCCCCCCCCCACCCCCCCCCCCCCCCCCCCCCCACACACACACACACACACACACACACACACACACACACACACACACACACCAATATGTCAATGTTTGTGTTTTTGTTTTGTTTTTTTAGAGTGAAACAAACCAAAAAGTGACTCACTTCAAACCAACTCGTATGAATGCAAGCAGCCAGTTGTTTAACATGTCATGACCAGACTGACAACTCATTCAACTTCATAATGCCACAGACCACATGGGTTTTAGGCCCAGCAGTACTTGTCTGGTAACACGTAATATTGTATGATAGTGGAGACTGGCTGCAAGAAGAAGAAGAAGAAGAAGAAGAAGAAGAAGAAGAAGAAGAAGAAGAAGAAGAAGAAGGAAGGTATATACTGTCGTATTTTGAAGGTCTGGTTCCAACTATTGGAGAGGGGGAGTTTCGACAATTGTGTTTTTAATGTTGAAACTATGAACTATCAGTTCTGACACGGTCTCTGAAAAGCACAACAGACCACCACACAGCTGCTAACAAAAGCTGATTGTCAACCATGGATGCAGATTCATCCCATGGGGTCACTGATTCAATCGTCTGTGAATCTCGAGACGTGAAAAGACTCAGATTGGACTCAGCTTCGAAAAATTTCAGGCCAGGGTCCAACTTTCCACGACGGACGACAGACGCGCAGCCTCCTTCAGCGCAACTTCCCTCCTTGATGCCTCGCCACGAATCCCTCGTCTCTCTTGTCACCCACTTCCCGTTCTTTCACGGCACCCCAGCTGTCACCCCATCCCAAGGAGCTGCATATGGCCCAGCAGAGAGCCTCGCTACTCGTCCATGAGATGCTTCTACAGATGGCTGCTGCCCGTCTTCCCTCCCGCAGTCAACACTTTCCATCTCTCCGAACGGAACCGTCTGATTGTGTTACAAATTTCCCTCAAGTGTGTGTGTGTGTGTGTGTGTGTGTGTGTGGTGGTGGTGGTGGTGGTGGTGGGGGGGGGGGAGTGAAGGAAAGAGGCTGCAGAAAGAAAAAAAAAACACACATCTCCATCCATTAAACCTTGTGCATCAGCGCCCATTTCACTACCGCCACAGCGGAAATGCTGCCTATTAGCACGGCTGGGATTACCAGGAGTCAGTCCTGGAGAAAGACGCTGCCTGTCTGCGTGAGAGTGTGTGTGTCTGTGTCTGTGAGAGAGTGTGTGTTTGTGTGAGAGCGAGTGTGTGTGTGTGTGTGTGTGTGTGTGTGTGAGTGTGTTATTGCAGTTTGGGGCGGGAGGAAGGGAGGGAGAGAGGGAGGGGACCCTGTTGACGTTGTTTGGGGCGTCAAACATTGAGACTTTATGTTGCAAAAGAGCTGCAGATGAGGCTGAGCACGAGCACGGACACACACGCACACAACCACACAAACACACACAGGCTTGTGTCTTTTCCCGCTCCTTCCTTCCGTCTTTCTCGTAGATGATCCATTCAGACCGAGGTCCCCTCTCGTGCTGTCATGCTAGCATGACAGCTCATCCCGCCCCTCTCCCCCGCCCCCCAACACACACACACACACACACACACACACACACACACACACACACAAAAACTGTCTGTTAGTGCACGCAAACGCCGTCCGCGCACATTTTTTTTCAGACTCCACGCTCGGCTAACGCACAGATGTGGACATGCCTCTACACGTCGCTTCCTACGCTGCGTGCGTGTGCGCGTGCGTGTGCGCGCTACGTCTGGGGAATACTATTCACGCTAGATAACACACACACACACACACACACACACACACACACACACACACACACATGCACGCAGACGCGCGGACAGATGCAACGCACGGAAGCAGCAGCGGCGGCGGCGGCGGGAGGGGGGAGAGGAGAGGAGAGGAGGGGAGGGGGGGGGGGGGCGGTGACAATGGAGATGTGGCGGGGGTCGACACGAGTTGGGGGGGGGGGTGTCAGCGCTCTGCTGCTTACCTTCCAGGAGGAAGCAGCTCACCTGGACGCCTCTGAAGATGCAGGCGGGACGCGTTCAGGCCGGCCGGGGCTCAAAACATCTCCCTCCCTCCCTCCCCGCCTCTCTCTCTCTCTCTCTCCCGCATCCCTTCCGCTCTCTCCGCGAGCTGGAAATGACGGAAGGTTGTGCTAAAAGCGGAGTGTGGCGGGGGGAGGCTTGTTGGGAGAGCGAAACCCGAGGCGAGCCGAGGTTCGCCGGGGGAGGGGGGAGGGGGGGTGACGGGCGGCGCTGCCTCCGGCTGACGGTCTCCCGCGGCGGGTCGGGGGTCGCCGGCGGGAATCTCGCGAGGGTTAGGGTGGAATTGGGAGGGGATGGGCAGAAAGGGAAGGGAGCCGCGAGGACGTCGTGGAAGACGGGGAGCCCCTTCAAGCCTGAGCGAGATGGTACAGCCCAGAGGAGTTTGAGGAAGCAAACAGTGTCTGTGCTGCTGCTGCTGCTGCTGCTGCTCGTAGTGATGCTGCTGCTACTCGCAGTGATGCAGCCGCTGCAGCCGAGGCGTGAATGAGTGTGAATCTGAGCTGGCCGAGGTGAAAATGGGCTGCAGCACCTCTGATGAAATGTGATACCTGAGTCCTGAGTATCTGGCATTAGAAGTGGCTTAAATGCACTGAGATGTTGCAGTAAAATGTAGAGCACAGAGTCCTTTTTTTTTTTTTTTTTTTTGCAGCATTTCTTATTTATTCTCATTTATTTATTTATTTTTAGCATTTTGTGTTTGGTTTTGCTATTTGCATATAATTTTTTTCACTGTGAAATGCCTAGACTCCATTTTTCTGCATAGCAATGCTTGCATGGACGATTTAAGACTAATTTCCTACCGTATGTGCTTATTATCTTCTACTGTGAATATAAAATCAGTAGGCAGGCATGTTAAATGTCGTTGTCAAAGGGCCTCGTGATACAAAACTTACAGCACTGACAAACACAAACGTTAAGAAATGACCTTCACCTCAACCCAAACTCACAAGGACACGCCCTGCACACCAGTGACCTACCAAATCCATTCACACCAAATCCATGCAGACACGCAAGTCAAGACATCTAGCGGCGTGCAGTCAACTGTGTCAAACCCCATGCGGTGCACACGCAGCCAGGGGAGGGGGAGGGGTTCCCTCCAACCACATGATGTGTTTCATCGTAACATACCTTGCAATTATTCTCATTGCCGTGTTATTCATGTGTTATTTTGACAACTACGCAAAAGATAATAGGGAAGCAATGCTAATTGTGTCATGCAATAATCATCCACCGTGATCCACTGAAAAACCAAGGAATGTTTAGTGACTACCAAAAATGACCAAGAAATGCAAACCCTTGAAGATAAGAGACACTTGGAGCATCAGTTTAACTTCAAAAATATAAACAGGACCTTAATAATTAATTAGAAATTTAGTTTGGTCATTGCCATTTTAAGGATAGTCTTGATCCATTGTCTTCATTCCACCCTAGCCATGTGTTTCACAGCACTTAACACATAACTAAACATCGCTTTTACTACACACACTCAATTACTGCAACACACATGATTCCCAAAGATATAAAAACAAAATGAAGTTGCTGATGTAGTCTGTCAAGTTACAACATATTTGCAAAGTTGCAAGCAACAGTCGTTTCCGCTGGTGAGATCAATGGATTTTGTCTCCTGACACATCTCTTCTATTGACAATAGAACCGGAAATATTTGAACACAGCTGGTGGCTTCCTGTATTATCTTTATCCTGGCATTGTGTAGTCTATGAGCCCATTGATGTTGCCTCGTTATTAGCAGTGCATCTGTCCTCATTATTCCGTTTGTTCATTTGTCTTTGCAGCCCTCTCCCGTTTGCAAAGATCCTGCATTTGTTGGATAAGCGGCACAAGTGAGAGAGAAGTGGGCGAGGGAAACAGGAGGGGAAGTGAGCCGAACGTCCCTCCTACTGGAAAACACTTGAGACCACCAGACACTTTCTCCTGTTGTTGGGACGACTGTAGCGACGGACGGACAAACACCTTATTTCCATTGGAAGGAAATTCAGTACGTTTTCATGGGCACCTCAAACACATTTCCAGTCACACCAGATTCAACGCCAATGACAGGATGAGGAGCTTGAAGTCCTAAATAAAACACTGGCACGGGAGACGAAATGGGAATATTGCTGCTTTACACACACAGCCGCAGAAATATCCATTCCGTGTGCAACAATAATCAGTTTTATAAAGAAATTATTACCGACCACACAGTGGAGAAAGTGCCCTGCAAATGACAATATGTTCCATCGCGCTCCATAATGCAACTCATCAGACTGAGAGTTTTCCTTTTCCTTTTGCCTCGCCTGTGTCTCTTCTGCACACCCCCTCCCTTTTTTTTTAATTTTTTTTTTTTTTAACTGTGCTCCCCCTGTCTCTGTGTCGCCAATGACCTTGACTGACAGGCTAGTTGCTACAGGAACCACACCACGTCCATTGTGCAATAGTGAGGCTGGAAGGTGTGAAATTCACAATAGCAACGCCTCGGATGGGATCTGCGCTGGGAGTCGATTTCCAAAGGCGGCAGACAGCAATCAGCTTAAACCATGAAAATGGCACCGGGAGGATTATTTGCATTTTAACAGGTTTGTATCCTGTGAACATATACAAACATACACTGCGCACACAGGCGTGCGCGCACACACACACAACCAGGGCTTCAACTGTGTGCAAGCAAGTTGGAGACAATTGAAAGAAGCCCCAGGGTCATTTATTATTCAATGCCGCACATAAACGCCCTCTACTCTGGAGGCACATTGGCTAGAAGGCACACACACACACACACACACACATACACAAGCACGCACATGCACACGCAGGCCACTCAGAGGGCCCATCAGTGGTAAGAGGCGAGAAAGGCAGGAGGTATATTGCAATATGTGTGATGGGCAGATAGATGGAAAGACTTTTCATAGAGAGTCAACAGAAACAAGAGCACGGCAGAAATACCTTCCCATTTTTTGTGAGTCATTGTTCCATCTTAATATCCTTTTGAATTTTAAGCCATCAAAAACCCAAACTTGACTTCTGCGCATGAGATCCCATCATCCCAATAATCACGGCAATTCATGCTGAGTGCTGGTGAAGTTTTCAAACCAAGTACCTGAACCATCTCAAATCAGAGGTTTTTCTAAGAGGTTTTTCTAAAAAAAAAATATATATATATATATACCGTCATCGTCTCCTGCAGTTCTAATTATTAGAGAGAGGAACTCCCCTGAAGGAGACAGAGACACATCAACACACATCATCATATTCAGCCCTGTACTATGCAAAAATATATACACAGGTTGGGCTCTTACAACCTAATAGTTTGACATGTTGTCTGCACAGCTTCTCGTGCTGTAAAAATTTCGCCGTGAGCCAAATGTAGCCGAACTGCAGGCACCACAGAGACAGTCAGTTAGTGTGTGCCAAGAAAAGGGAAGGTTTTTAAGAGAAGTGATAGGAATTCCTATTTTGCTATTGCTATAACGTCACAGAATAGTTGGGATCCTAGATCTCCACCTAAACATATGCATTTAGGGCAGTGGTTCTCAAACTTTCTCTGTCACGCCCCACCTTGGAGAAAGAACATTTTTCATGCTAGAAGCCCCACATTTGACGTGGCTGTGTCTTGAGGGATCTCGATGAACCTGCAAGTGGTCCCATGGGCTAGAAGACCCAAATTTGACGTGGCTGTGTCTTGAGGGATCCCGATGAACCTGCAAGTGGCCTCACGTCTCTAGGACAAAGTTGACTTTTGACCCCATAGACTTGCATGGCATTAGGGCAGTGGTTCTCAAACTTTCTCTGTCACGCCCCACCTTGGAGGAAGACATTTTTTCTCCCCCAGTCGTGACTCTGTTTGGGGGGGGGGGCGCCACCCACTTTGAGAAACACTGATTTAGGGAAACGTGCAAAAGTGGAGGGCACATCAACACAGCTGGTTGCAGTGCCCAGCAGTAAAGGGCAAAGTAACAAACATGGTATGTCTCATTCTACACTGCTACATTAAAATGAACTCTTCCTAAAGCCACAAGTCGCCAGTAAAGAAAAAATCTTTCAAAGCCTTTCTGCTCTGAGTCAGGAAAAGTTACCTACCCAGTTCTGATAAAACTGTTGGATCTCTGCTGCGTGACAAGGGTTCACAAGCTCGCAGAAGTGTCAAAGAGTGCAACACTATTACTGCCACTTATTCATAACGTCACTCTAAATTGGCTGATCGTAATACTGGGAATTTTAAAGAAATATATATAAATGCCTTGCATGGCAAATTGAGATAAATGACTCTAGTCTTATTTTCTTCACTTTCAAAAGTAACTTTGAGAAGTGCAAACTTCTAGAACATGTAAACTGAGCTTTAAGGTGGAAACTGATTTTGATCCCACTCGCTCCTTTCTTGTTATTTTTGCACTCTACTTGCGAGACGTCTGAAAACTGCTTAGTTTGAAGCTATATTAAGTTCATTTGCTTTGCTGTTGTTGAGCAGTGAGTGACAAACACACCTCAATTTGTACTTTCCTCAAATGTGTTGGGTAATAATGACATAACTACGAAAGAGGATTAGGGCCACAAGAAGAGAAAAAAATATTACAGAAATGTTTTTTTAATTAAGTTTTCATTTCGAGTTTTAAGTCAAAACTTTGTCAATGAAGTCAAAACTTTGTGAATGAAGTCAAAATTTTGTGAGTAAAGTCGACGCAAATAAAGTAGAAATTGGCAAGTAGACTGAATGGATGGTGGATTAACCCTGTTACCCACAATTAAAAGTAAACTGCAGAAAACAGGTGTATCCCACAAGGTTCACGCAAAGTAATCAGGAAACTGCAGAAAACAGAAGTACTCCAGAAGGCTAGCAGGCTGAGCCTTTCGACTTTATTCTCGACATTTTGACTTACTTCACGTTGACAGTAATTGCAAAATTTCGATTTAGTTTTTTTACTTTTTTACGTCGACTCTCGAAATTTCGACTTCAATCTCAAAATTTCAACTTTATTCTCGAATTGGAAACTTAAAAAAACATCGATCTAATTTTTTTCTCTTCTTGTGGCCCTAATCCTCTATCCTCTTCCGTACATAACAGCCAATAACTCTGAAGCGCGAAAAACCCTAAACTGTCCGAAAAATACAGACACACCCCCATGCGGTCATTGTCACGTAAACTGCAGTTTCCAACGTTTTCGCTACTGTGAGGATAACTGTACTTGACTGTCACTCAAATAAGTCTGCCTTGAATGTTGCTCATTCCAAGGATTTTCTAATGCGATATTGCAATGTATGTGCATTGAAAGGTTTTATGGAAGCAAAGCCATTTGATTGTCGCATTCCCGCACAAACACACACGCACTGTTGGAAGGCCTGAAAGGGTTCGATTGGGGCTGCCTTGAAGTCCAAAACAGTGTGATTGCTACACAGCAGAAAGTAAGCAAACAGTCAGACCACCCACTACACGGTGCCCACTGAGATGTTGTCTCATTAAACAGTGGTGGGGCCTTCAGGAGGCCCGTATTGATTTACCCATCAGCGCTTGATTTCAGTGGAATTTGCTCCTTGGTTGGAAACCCAGGGCTCAGATGTGGAGCAGACACAGGTCTGATTGAATTGTGATGAGTCTGCCAGTGAGCTGAATATTTGCTAATGGTTCTGTGCAGACTCTGCCCTGCCTCGTTGCTGTTAATGCATTCGGCTCTCAGCAAGGTGACTGAAACCTCACACTGTTAGGAGCGAGAAGTCTAGTCACTGTGAATTATGGGAGATCCCACAGTGAGATTTCATTATCACGCTACCTCAACGACCTCAGTGTTCAAAGGGGACATTACATGACATTATACCCAACGGTGCTTTAACTTCTTCATGCATGAATAATGATAACCTAAGTTAGGATTCCTTGTTTGTTTGTCTTTAAAAACAACCAAAACTTTTTTAGATATAAAATTTCTACTATTACAATGACTATTTCTATTGCATGGATGCATTGCTTTTTAGATGTTACTTGATTAAAGAAAATACAAAAATGCCAGGGCAGAACGACAGCTGGTCCAAAAATGTATTAATTATAATATATGTAACTGACATAATATGAATACCAAGAACTTGGCACGGAGGGCAAATTCCAAACCAACTTGCTCGGAATATCAATCAGGTCCGAGGAATGCAATTAAGTTGAGTCTATCTTGCACCTCATCTACTTGTAAAAGTAGCTGGAGAACATACTGGATGTGAGCAGCGATTCCACCACTTTGAAGCTACTTCAGAGGAAACCTGGGGGGAGTGGGAGGGGGGTTGGGGGGGTCGGGGGAGAGGGGTTGGTGGTAAAGCGTGTCACCCCAGCACCGGCTGCAAGTTTTCAACTTTGAGTGGCAAACTCTTGACGGCGGCCCGGCGTCGGTCCGACCTTGTGTTTGTTCAACAAGGTCGGACCGACGCCGTCAGGGACGCTGCGGAATCATTACGGGACTCGCAGCCGAACCGAGTCCAGAGCTGAGATCAGAGGCGGGGGTCCGCCTCAGGTGGCTATTAAAATGAGGCCCGGTGCGTTCAAATACCCACCCACCAACGCCCAACTTCACGCTGCCTGCTGCATACAGTAATTGGCTCAGCGCTACCGAGCAGCGCAACACTTTTCTCCGCGACGCAGACTGTGCAGGAAACAAGACAGCTGTTTGACCTTGACTCCTCCCTCACACTCCCCCCCCATAAAATTTTTTTAAAAAAAAACAACAACACGGCAGGCCAGGCCGACTCCTACCTCTTGGAGGAAAGCCGCGATGGGGTGGCAGGGACAGAAGCGCGTCACGGCGCAGAGGCACCACGCCGTCCACTTGGCGGCGGCCATGACGGAGGAGCAGAGCCGAGTGACCCGGAGAGGACGAGGAGGCGCCGCAGCTGCCACTCCGCCGCTCCAGCTGTTTATGTAGGTTTGTGTGCCTGCGCGCGCTTGTGCCCTCGCGCGGGTCAAGCGTTCGCTGATATTTCACTGGCCTCATTTTTCCTGCTGCACATCTGTCCGCCGTCCCTGCCCTCCTCCCACTGCCGTGGAGCGGGATTTGGGGATTGTGCCTCTGGCATCCCTCCATGAGCACAAGGTAGGTGTTTGTGTGGGTGGGGGGTTATTCATATATATATATGTATATATATATATATATATATATATATATATATATATATATATATATATATATATATATATATATACATATATATATATGTATATATATATATATATATATATATATATATATGTATATATATATACATATATATGCATATATATGTATGTATATGTATATATACATATATATATGTATACACACATACACACACACTCACACCCCTGGGCCCCTGTAGATTAACAGGCAGGATGGAGCAAAAGTCACCAATCAAAACCACTTTGTTAGAGAATGTTTTGCCCTCCAAGCTCATCCGCACCAACAATTTGGGACTCGTTTGCAAAAAAAAAAAAAAAAAAAAAAAAAAAAAAGACGACAACATGCGAGTCAGCCCGAGCAGGGCAGCTGAGCGCCTCAAGACAATAAGTTCCTCATCGCCGCGGTCACACGGCTCATCGCTGTGCTATTTACGCGCCGCCGGGGATGAACCGCGGCTTTGTGTCGCTGACAACGACGACGATCCTCAGAATGCAAATAAGCCGCGTGACGCCGGGGCGAGCGCGCGCAGGAAACAGGCAGCGCTGCCGCCGCAGAATTTAAAGAAGCGCTTTAATCCCCATCCGTTAATCACCGCGAGGCCTCCGCCGCTGCTGCTCCAGGCCTCCAGATTAGGGTTTGTTCGCGTTTCACTGTAGGGCACCTGCACTCCAGAGAGAGAGCCGCAACTGGGGGGAAAAAAAACAAAAAACTTGTGAAGCGTGGCCGACCTTGGAGTGACCCCTTTTCTTCACCAAAGTCTCACAGCGTCTTTTCTTTCTTTCTTTCATTCTTTCTTTCTGAGAAAGTAAATTAGGCGACTCGTCGGGACGTTTCACCTCATGCATTTCTCCTCACTGGAGATCACTGGAGACACGGAGGCGGAACAACGCTACAGGCGGGGACGGGAGCTCCGATTGGCCAGCAGATGGCAATGAGTCTCCTGCGGGTCGGTCACGTCGAGCGGCGGAATCAGCGACGCATGAATTCAGAGACAGAAGTGACACACACGAGCTCCCCAGAGTGATTCATCGTGTTGACGCAATAAAAGTGACGGAGACCCATAAAGACTGATAAACCACTGAACACACAGGCTTCTTGAGCGTAATATTGTCACTTGGGCAAAAATTTAGTCTGTGGGCCATTCGACTGTACAGAATGTTACGTACTTGCAAATAGCCGACAAGCGCCGGCGAGCTAATATGCGGAAAAGCCAAATGATATTTCCTCATGCGTGTGGACCCAACACACACTGGTCCATCCATCGCAAATGTCATGTCCTGACCTCCGGGGTCAAGTTTTGTGTCCGTCAGTCCAGTCCAGTTTATTGTCTCGCGACTTCCCGTTTTATTTTGAAATCTTGCTCCCTCGTGTGTCGGTTGACTTGACCTTCCCTTGTGTGTCTCCATCTGGTCTATTTACTCTTGGTTGCCCTGATTGTTTCCACCTGTTCCCCATTACCTTGTGTGGTCAGTGGCTCCCTGTTGAAACAGAGAGCCAGTTCATCTCTGCCAGGTCACTGTCTTCAGGTCTTGTAATTTTGTCTCTAGTTTGTCAGACTTGAATGTTGTGATACTTTGTACAGTATTGTTGCGTTGCTTATCTTTTTTTTTCTGATTTTATGTTCAAAACCTTCAATTACGTTTTTGTTGTTTTGTGTTTAGAACGTTTTTTTTCTCTCTCTCTCTATTTTTGTGTTGTTTCTCAATAGAGGGATTTTGGTTGTAACTTTTCTTCATAAATAATGTTTCATTTTAAAGTTTTGGATGGAAAAAGATGACCAACACACTGGTCCTGTTGTGAGTTTCAAAATTCTATTGTTTTGGGTTTGGTTTTTTTTGGCACCATTAAGAGATTCTACAATACGTGTCAGCAGATATGGCTGACATGGAAGGATGGATGGATGAATGGATGGAGTCAAAGCTGTTATTAAATATAATGCGGACGCCTGTCGTTGTGATTCCAATGGGTGGATCACATTGGCATTATCGCCTTTGTTAAGATGCAGGTATAGATGCAGCTATCCACAAATTTTACATAGAGTTTAAACAGACAAGACAGACTGCTAAATGGTTGAAATGTGACAGGGGCCATATTTACCTAGAACGAGGAGCAGTGAAAGCGAGCAGGTGGACTCCAGTAGGTGGCAGGCAGCCGTCCGCAGCTCGAGGCCCTCAGCTCACATGTTGCCGTCAGTGATTAAATGGTGCGCAGCAGCTGGCGCCCATATTAAAAAGCCTAATCACCCCCTGAATGATGACGGTGGCGCCATCCATCTTCTCGTTCAAACCCAATTTGAATCGCGGTAACAAGCATAAACATGGATGATGTGTGCTGGTGGTCCGGGGAAGAACTGTGCCAAGCGCACTACAGAAAAATGTCAAGTCTGTATATTTAATCAGCGGCGGAACACGCGCGGCTGACACGGGAGCAAAAAAAGAACTGCCTCGATTGAAACATGACTTTTGCAGACGGGCGCTCAGCCAGCTTTATCTTCAGCCAAATCAATCATTGCCACGGTAAATTCAGAGCAAACGTTGCGACAAAGAGCCTCGCCCTCGCGATCGCCCGGATTGTTTGGTCAGTCAGGTTACAATGCAGGAGAACCTTCCATCGGAAACAAACCTACAATATATATTCATACATATTCCTTTTTTTTTTTTATAGTGTGCCATGATACTTCCAAAGCAACGCTTCACCGTTCAGCCACTCTGTAAGTTCAGCAAAAAACCACAATGAATTCACCGAGACCGTTGCCATCGTGGTGTATGGCCCCCCCCAACACACCATCCAGTTTCAGCGGACTCATTAATTCACCACTTGTCACACTGTGCATAATGAATCTAATAAATCTGGATTTCAGTAACAGCCAGTTGTGTTCGACACAGCTCGTGAACCACAGGCTAAAGATGAGTCACTAATATTTCATGAGCCTGCATGACGTCATTTGCACTGCTGGCTGCACAGAGGGGATGTCACCAAGGTAAATGACTTGGAATACATGACAGCTAATCGTATCCTTGCTGTATTGCATTTCGTGAAACAGTGAGTCAAATTCTGCACTGACCATAGAGAAATTTTGAAACCTTTGCCCAGTTTAATCTTAGCCTCGATTTCAGCTTTTTTTCTAAGCATGACCAGGGAAAAAACAAAACAAAAAAACAAAATCATAAATCAAATTGTCTTCTTCAGAAATGAAGTAGCCCTTAAGATGAGATGGCGAAACATCTTCAAGATCGCAAGATCAAGTCCAATTGCCCCAACTTCTACTTTAAAATGACCTGGGTGACGGAGAACCTTCCCCTTGCAAAAAAGCCCCAAAACTATTTCTTCTCACTAAACCATGTAGGACCACTGTTAAACCCAGCTGTGGTATTTGTCAAACATAATGAAATGACTGCTCACAGATGAGAAAAACAATGGAAAAAACCCTATTAACAGTATTTCTTACAATAACAGTGTATTGTTAAAACACAAAAACACACACAAAATAACAACAAAACACTGATATTCATTTCGCTCATTGAATCGGCTCACTTAACTCAATCTCCCTGTCAAATGTTTCACACACGCCCAATTAAATTACCTCTGCGCGTCACACAGCAGCACAATACGCTCGCACAAGAGTGAGGCGACCATATGACAATCATTTTTCTCTCCCCTCCTTCTGCTGAAAAGACAGCAAAAGCTGCTTTGTTGACAGGCCCCCATGCTGAATCTGGGTTGGTAACAAAGGATGTCTTTCATCCTCGGCAACTGTGTCGCTATCTGCCGGAGCCTGCAACCTTCCCTTATCTCGCCGCAGATAAAACACTTTGTCATTCAACAGTTTACCACGACCAAAGCCAGAGGAACCGAGGCTCCTTCGCTCCCAGATGGGAAGCAGCACTTATATATCCAAATCCGTATATCACATTCCAGTAAAGAACTGTGCAAAAAAATATGTTCTTGAATCTCTGTGTCAAAGACACCCTGCTTGGATTAGGTTCAATCCACCTCTTCCACCAGAAATGCCGAAAAAGCAGAAAAGATTCCTCACTGGTTTTGGAACATATAACTACAGGTCAGTCGGCTGCAAGTCCGTGACATTAATCTCCCGTTCCAACACACGGCAGAAGCGCTTGACTGGATGGAGGTCTGGTGAGTGTGGAGGATGATGATGGAGTACAGCAAAATCAATAGTTACATTTCCCCATTAGCCCTAAAATTGCGCAAAACCTAAATATTGCAATAGAAAATGGTAATGGAAACGCCTAAACTTCAAAAAACCTCTCAAACATCACTAAAAGGTTTTTACACTCTCATGAGGTGGTTTTTCAGACGTATCGATATAGACGTATAATCGCAATTTACACGTCACCAGACGTGACGTACGGGGTCACGTGACCAGTTCGCGTCAAGTGAAAATGGTGCGTTATGTTTGGGAGGAATAATTTTTTGCAAGTAATCAAAGAGAAAAATATAACAACCATTCTTGATAGCAAACAAACGTAAACAAACAAAAGCAAACGTAATTCTCGCATGTCTAGATTTTACGAGAATTATGGTTAATGCGCTTCGCACATTTAATGGAATTACCTGCAAATCACAATTGCACTTTGTCGAAATTTTAGAAATATCGCTTTTATTTTGTGAAAAACTGTAATGGAAACGCAGCTAATGTCGTGTTCAAGAAACTACCTCTGAGATGATTTGTGCCCCGTGACATGGTGTAGAATGTTGTAAAATGGTGCACTGTGGTCATTAAGGGATGGACATGGTCAGCAACAAGACTCAAAAGAATGTTCCCTTGGTACATTATTACATCAAAGCCTTTCACCAGTAGCCTGACTTGATACAAGACATTACACTTAATATTGCAGTAGTTATTTGTGACTTACCACATCAGACACTGCTTTTCCAGTCTTCACATGCAAAAATGTGAAGACAAGTGCTCCAGCCAAGCTTTAGTTTTTAAGGTTCGATGTGTTTGTGCATATCTGGATTGCCATCAGTACAACCTGGACCTCCACACTCTGGACAAGTCGCCAGTTTATCGCAGGGCCACGGAGAATGACAAAACCCACAGGCACTCACTCTTCCTCCTACTGGGAATTTAGGATTCCCAATTCACCTCACGTGCATGCTTCTGGACTGAAAGAGGAAGCTGGAGTTCTTTAAGAGAACCCACAAGGAGAATACGAAAACTCCACACAGTTAGGAAGGTCACATTGTTAGTTACGCTTGGAAACCTTTATTTCCTGAACCCTAGAGACGTTTTTTTGTGTTAAAATTCTAGTCATTAATCAGCAAACTGTGAAGAACTCAGACCAGCGTGTTTGACACCAACAACCATGCCGCGCTCAAACTCACTTTAATCCCCTTTATTTCCTCATTCTGATGCTCGCTTTGAACTTCAGCGACCCAACTGAACAACCGCATCTTCATTTTGAAATGCGCTGAGTTCAGATCACGTGATTGGCTGATTAGACCTATGCACTAACGAGCAGCAGAGTGGAGGTTCGTGAAAAAGTGGTGAGTGTTTAAGTCGGTGCAATTTTTTTTTTGTTTGTTTTTTTACCCCTCACTTTTCATTTATTTGAATGAAAAATAACTGTTCTTTTGTTAATAGCATTAGTAGTGCACCAATTCACATTTTCTCTTCACTTCAGTTTTAGATGATAAGTTCTCTTGAGAGTTTTGCACATCAAATAAAAAACAAAGCAAAAAAAAAAAAAGAAAAAGAAAAAAACCACTCCAACTGTGCCAGGGAGAGCAAACAGCTGTTATCACAGGCTGCGTGCGGGTAAACATTAGGAAGTGTCTTTAGCCTTGTTGTCTTTGGATGGCCGTTGATGTTCACATCAATCGCCTTTGACTTCTGTTGCCAATCCATCCTAGCCACACAGTCAAAGTCCACCACCGTCCATCTGCTGAAGTGGCGTCAGAGTTGCGCCGTCCCTTTTAGCGCAAAATATATGCCAGTGTCTTTTAACAGCGATCTGCCATCCTGATGGGAGGAGGCGGTTGGAGAACGCAGCTGCACGTAGCTGGAATACTCATGTGGTGATACACGACGATGATGATGCTAAAACTCCAGCATATCCTTTCAGCTCAGAGGAACTGACTGAGAGTTTCGAGAACCCTGCAGCTACAATGCAGAGCCGCAGTATGTGTCCGCCCCATTTCGAACACTCTTTCCTCTTCACAGGGAAAAAAAAAACACCCCGGAGCTCGAAACATCCAACATCCAATGCTTTTGGTTATAAAGTAGAACTTTACATTTCAATAGTTTTTTTTTTTTCTCCCCGTCGTCAGAGCAACACACTGAACCACAGGAAAACTCTTTTATACAGACTCTTTCAATCAGTGGCCTTTTAGCGTTATTCCTACGCAATGTGCAAGCTTAGGTTTCCTCTTAATGATAAAAGATTACTTGGCCCTCATTGCAATATTTGGCAGCAACTACTTATAGAAAATTACATTAATTATTTTAAATCATATCGGCATCATAGAGCAGAAATGGTTACTTGTTTAAAATGTAGTTATTACAGATATAAAACTTGTCCACAGTTTATACTATATACACTGTACATACTGTTTATACCTTTACATACACTTACTTGTATGTGTACTTGCTAATTTTTAGCTTGGTGTTTTTAATATCTGTATTTATTTAGGCTTACACCGGGACCTGAGTCCGACTTTCGTACCACTAACGTGTAAATGTGAACTGGTATGACAATAAAGCTCCTTGAATCCTTGAGAAAGTGACAAATATTCCAACTGGCCTCGTTCATCCAGTTCACGCAACCCACAGATACCTCAAATATATCGTTGCATTGTCTCTAAATCCATTTCTGACTTTCTAAAAATGCCACGCTCCCTCACGGTTCCTCAGCGGTCAAAGAATGAGGGTGAACTGCTGGAGAAGAGAAATGCACTTTGCGCACAGCCAAGCCTCTCTCAAACGCAGGTAACCAGACAGGAACGCCATGGCCAAGCCCTGACCCCTTCTTTTTTTTTTTAATGGCATTGACGAAAACCGCTTCCAGATTTAGACCTGGGAACAACAATAATCTGTCAAAAGAGTTGGAATTCATTTTGCTCCAAAGGTCAGAAAGCGTTTTTTTTTATTTTTTTTTGTTATCATTATTATTATTTCTCCTCTCTCCTCCCACACACGGCATTTATTAATGGCAATATTTACCTTGACATTTGAGGCTGACATCTTTTTCTCCCCCTCGGTGAAAGAGATAAGGAATGAGAGGAAAGCATGATGAAAGCCTGATTTCTCGGCCGTTCGGGAGGTTTTAAAAATTTGCGAATTCGACCACTTTATTGCGTATTGACGCATCGCTCTGTGAACCAACTTGGACACTGACGTTTATCTTTTGCGCCTTTGTGTAGTGTTGGAAAAAGTCCCATACATCAACAAGACAGATCGATACACTCACTACCTAACTACACTGTATCTATACTCACCGCTTCAGTGTAAACTTGCCCGCTTTATCCAAAGGCAAATTTCAACTTCTCAAGGGCATTTTTTTTTTTTCATTCAACGCAGAAACAATTACAGATAACTGTCAAACTGTCACATTTCTTAGCCACGGCGGTCACTGCACTCGGTGAATGAAGTTTCATATTTTAGTCAGAAGATCAATTAAAAAAAAAAAAAAACGAACAAAAAAACAAAACAATACAGAATAGTTGAGGCTGCCTGTGAAAAGCGCAAAGGTAGCAAGCGCTCTGCACCACCACCAGCCTAATCCACCAAACCCACAAATCCACCATCAGCATGGTCCACAGTTATATCCCATTCCACTTCATCGCCCGTCTTATGTCCGATTTCCTGAAATGTCCGTCCGACCCCTTAACTTCTTCTGGTGTACAATAAGAACTGGATACCAGACTGGCAATATGGCAGTGCGGCAATTCTTCTCCAGTGGCCACTCGAGGTACTGCAGCCAAAACCCCATCTGGTCCAAAAAGCATATTTCCCAGAGACCGCAATACAAAAATGAACACCTGACGAACGGCTGAATCTTGTTACTGCAGATTTTTGAGTCCATTTTTAAAACTTTCAAGAAAAATTATAAAGGCCAGAAAATCACCAGAAATGAATTTTATATTCCCAAATACGTTGCTGCTGTGTCTCTGATTGGCTCATGCATCCTGATGTGTCACAGGAGTTACAGAGGCATGACGGGAAGTGCTACATGCTCTATGGGCCACATGATGTGGAAGCCGAAAAGTTTTTCAGCGTATGCACTGGGAGAGCAACTGCATTGAAATGAATGGGCCGCCATATTGGATCCCAGGGGGCTCGATGCGCAGACCAGGACCATTTCCTGCCTGCACATCAGTATGATGGACGCGGCACTGCATTTGATGCCATCGTCCTAGTGGAAACACCCATCCCACCCCCCGCCAGACCACTTCCTCATCCCTATTTGCATTTTTATAGCACAGCAATATTTAATCCATTAGGTATCCTCGAGGGTCAATTAGCGGAGGGTTAATTAAAGACAAATTCATAATGAGACGCTCCTCCTGCCCCCGTTCTCACACTGCGAGCCTCCCGCTGACCACCGCTGGCTTGGGGAGCTCGGATATAAATAGGTTTCATACTAACGTCTCCTGGAATTGCTGCCCATTCTGGACCTGAGGGCCGAGCGTGAGCGATGGCGAGAGAATCCGGGCTAATTTACACAGATAGCGCTAATCCTCGGCATGCATGGGCAGGGAAAAGTTATACCCAGCGAAATTAAATTACACTTGAACGTGGACTCCTGCAGAGGGGGCGGGATGAGGTGGTGGTGGGGGGGGTTGAGCTGAGCGGGCAGATCGAGTCTAAGCGGCCTTTCAGTTTCCTGTCAGCTCAGGCGTCATCCTCGGGATTGGAAGAATTTCTGACCCATCGCTGGTGCGCTCGCCGCTTAGCCCGCAGCTGTCACGAAAGTCAGATTGGCGGAGGCAAATAAACATGGCCGGCAGCGACAACTTGTACCGTGACAGTCAGTCACTCAGGATTAAGTGCCGCGGCGTGAGTCGTATGGACACAAACACGCGTAGAGCGCTCAAAGTTAATGAGTTGACTGAAGCGGGGATGATATTGGCTAATATTAGGCTCAGGGAATGTATGTATTTTTAACTGCCACTGAATACATGTTTATTTTTCCACTGAACCAAAGTCTCACCAATATGTTCCTGGCCTTGGCTGCAGCCTGCAGAAAATAGATGTTCAGACACTCTCTGTATGTGTCACCAAAACACAAACACTTACAAGTAGGTCAAAGTGAAAATAGCTTTGGTGGAGTTGTGGGGAAACGAGCAAACTTTAGAATTAGGCAACGTTCACTGTCTCACACTGCTAACACAGATGCTATGTTCTAGCTTTTACTGTAGGTTCATTTGCTGCGTTCACGTTGAGTTTACTGGAAAATGGCGGTTTACTTTATCAGTTGCTACATTAGCTGCGTTTCCATTGCAGTTTTCACAAAATAAAAGCAATATTTTATTTTAAATTAAAGTACAATTGCGATTTGCAGGTGTTTCCATCACTTTTCCATCACTCATATCTTTATTATGATTTAAGTTTGTTGAGAATCAGATGAAATGCAGTCCAACCAATATGTCTGCAAACCTGAAACACGCCGGCCTTCATCTTAACTCATTTCATCTCCGCGCATGCAGCCTCTATTTTTCTGCCTTATTTGCCAATGGCAGTTAATGACCTCAATCGAACCATTCATTCATTCATTTTCCATACCCGCTTAGTCCCGAGCTCAGGGTCACGGGGGTCTGCTGGAGCCTATCCCAGCTGTCATAGGGCGAAGGCAGGGGACACCCTGGACAAGTCGCCAGTTCATCGCAGGGCCACATAGAAACAAACAACCATTCACACTCACATGCACACCTACGGACAATTTTAGAGTCTTCAATTGACCTCACATGCATGTTTTTGGAGTGTGGGAGGAAGCCGGAGAACCCGGAGAGAACCCACGCAGACACAGGGAGAACATGCAAACTCCACACAGAAAGGTCCCAGGCCCGGAATCGAACCCACGACCTTCTTGCTGTGAGGCGGCAGCGCTAACCACTGCGCCACCGTGTCGCCCCTCAATCGAACCAAACCTTTTCAAATTACCGTCAAAGTGAAATTTTCCCGTTCGTCTCAATGATCAACATTGGGCCACTGGGCTCACATGCGCTTTCAAAACAGCTCGTTGCATTGGAACAAAATCCATCTCTGTGGAAAAAAAGCAACAACCCTCCCGGCTGACATCCTTGGACTCTCACACCGAGCAGAACCTTCTGCACAGATTACTGCGACAACATTACAGCGTGTTATATTAAGAAACCCCGCAGCTCGGGTTCATTCCATATGCATGTTTGCTCCCGACGGCCAGGCCCAGACGCACTGCATCCTGCATCACTTGGAATCGACTTCGGTGTGAATTTGATTGCTCGTATTCCTTCGCACTGACTCAACTCCGTGGGAGATGCAAACCTGAACTGTTGGCCACTTTTTGCCAGTCCAAAAGGAGGATGACCCCAATTTACGTCGAGAGCGTCTGCCATTAAAAACACGGTGCATCCGGTTGATTTTCATCATAATAAACAATGTGCCGGATTTCATTTTTTCGACGTGCCGTATTTTACTGTGAAATGTCAACGTGACGTATCAGCCTCAACACTGTTCAGTTCGGCTGTCAAATAATAAAGCAGATTTCAATTCGAATCCGAAACTACGGAGAACAAAATGTATGTATACTTTAAATCCCTACAATGACACTGCTTCTGTCTTGTGCATCTATTGCTGCTGCTGTAACAACACAAATCAATAAAATTCTATTCTATTCTATTCTAAGAGGTTGCTTCTGACAGCACCGAGCTGCGACAGGCCCTCCTGAGTGAGAAATTCTTCAGCCCACCAGCGCTGCTGCAATCAATCGCACGCTGATCGTCCCCTCCGCGGCGCAATCGACGGTTTGGAGAGTCCGGTGTCTGTCGAGAGGCCTATATAGGTCGACTCGAGATCAAGCGCGTGGCTTCGGGGCGGCTGTATTCCCGACAACAAAGCCCAGATCAGGCGCGTTTTATTTGCGGGTTTAATAAGCTTTGAAATCACAAGGGGAGAGAAATATCTTCCTCTGCCGCCGCCGCTGCGGCGCCCTGACCAAGTCGAGAGCGTAAGCTCATTCTGACTCAGTACTCAGGCATCTGTTTCCTACTACTGTCGATATTATTTTTTTGTATCATTTTTAAATGGAATATAAGCCGGGTTGTGCATGAAGAGGCTTACATTAGACGCGCGGTGCGAGCAAAAGTGTGAATTCCTGGCTGCGATTACTGCCAGGCTCACGCAAAGAGCCGCGACTCAATATGCTTTTAAACGTGTGACCTCACACAATCATCTTTTCTTTTTTTTCTTTTTTTTTTTCCCACAGTCTGGAAAGAAGTGAGTGGGGAAAACGGAAAGAAAAAAAAAAACTCAACGGAATGAGACATCATTCTCATGCCTTCTGTCGGGGAAGCTCCCCCCTCCCCCCGTCCCCCGCCCATCCCCCACATAGATAGCATTCTGCCGCCGTGCCTCCATTTGGAAGCGTCATCTCTGAGATATGACGGTGACAATGAGTGTCAGACAATATCTACCTGATACACACTGTGCCTGCTACAGGAGTCACTGACAGCTGGGATATTTGTGGCACTGCTGGTGGTGGAGGATGAATACCGAAGTGATGCTGAAGTCTTTGACAAAGCAATCACATCACAGGAACTGTGGGATGACTTTTTTTTTTTTTTTTTTTTCCCCTTCCCCCTCTCGCTTGTGTCTTCTCAGGGCCAATCAGACCTTTGCAGATGAAATCAAAAGTACCGGCGTTTCAAGACAGTTTTATAGAGGAGCAAAGATCAAAAGCCACTGTCACAGGAAGCTAAAAGACTTCCACAAAGTCACACTGGGGAAAAAAAAAAAAAAAGAGGCTGTAAAATAATGCATAGCAGATGATCAAATTGGGTTTGAGCCTCATAAACAAAATTGAATAAAGTATTAAAAGTACTAAAGTACAGTTTAAAAGAAGTTCTCAGTGCCTCTGGGTCCCATCTACGCCGAGGAGGCACTTGATTATTGCAGACATTAGAAATTGAGCCATTCTACTGAACAGTGCTGAGGTCCAGTGAGCAGCTATCACAGGAATAAATCAAGACCTTGCTCCTGACTGTCTTTCTAGTTTTCCACCCAACATCATGTCTTTGTTACAGTGCACAGCATCTCACGCCTGCTCTCAACACCGACATCCAGATCATCCAGATTTCTGTCAGAACGTTTCCAACCATCTGAAACGTCCACACGATTCCAATCAGCTTCCTTTGCAGACATAGTAAATGAGCGGAAAATTACGAGGTCGAGGAACAACTGCTTCAAGCTGCTCCGAGAAACGCGTGAAGACCAGGAGGGAGCAGCTACTATAGGTTGTTAAGCAATGGCTAATTTGAATGGACACAGCCGTGGTGGCATTGCAAAGACACTGGGGCCACATCCACAAAGACATCGCCTGGCTTTCTCCACAGAAAACTGGTGAAAATAGGACCAAAAAAAGCATTCCATCCACAGACCGGACTCAAGGTAAAAAATGGCGGAGAATGAAATGAGGCGCCGGTAGCAACAGAATCTTTTAAATATATTTTAAATGATCATTTTTCACCCTAATGACACCCTTTTAAATGCAAATATACCTCATTGGAAAAAAGAATCTACAAAGACTCAAAGACATACGGCATCAGAGCGACTCCTCTCTGAAGACGATATATATACACACATATATATGCTTATATATGTATATATACATATATATACATATATATGTGAAATATACAACATAATATAAGAGTGATGCACCTTGACAGCCTTCCGACCATGACAGCAGTCACACTCAGATGGAGGCATCGTATTGCCAGGCGCGCACAGGAGAGCAAATATTGAAGCAGAGTTTGACTTTTAGAAATCAGACCACTGCCAATCGTACGAAGGTTCAGGTTGCCGGGTTACGCTCCGTTCTTTGAGCATCTGGCACATTCATTCATTTCATATCCAACTGAAGGTCCTGTTTCAGTTTACTACACAATTTTTACTTTACCCCCCCCCCCGACTACCCATGGCTAAGAATTCAACCTCACGTTACAACGTCGCCAGCTACAGAGTTGTGTCCTGCAGCTAATGGTGAGCCGTTGCAAATCGAATTAGTCCGCTCGAATCGTTCGCCCAATCACCTTCCAAGCTTTCCCTTGGCTTTTGAAACAATTTGCATGAGCTTTGATCAATAATATCCATACGTGTGTTTAGACAAGTCGATGTTCCGTCAGACATGCCAGGTTATTGTCCTTGTCCTTAAACGCGACACTAACAGAATCTCATCTTGTTGCTCACATTTTTCTGAGTGTTAGGCATCGTTTCTCATTTATCTAGTTAATTATATATAGATACATATAAATCCTTTAATTATGTTTGGAGATAGGGGTGAGAGCTAACAAGTTATGCTTCTCACTCCTTTTCGAATACGTCATTTGCTTTCTTTTCTGTGTTTTATTAATTTTGCTTGCTTAAATTTTCTTTCTACATTATTTAATGTTACTTAAGTGTTTAATAGGGGTTACAGAGCCGAAGATAGCATTTGCTTAAACACGCATTTACATCTCCTTGAAGGGCTTTATTTCCTCTGCGTATGTAGGTCACTATTGACGAGCCTTTACAAATATTTAACCTTCTAATGACCTAATTTGGTCGGAAAAGTCATTCTTCCCTTCGGTGCTAATCCCCGCGACTCCCCTGTGCAATCTTGCATCTTGATTCAAGGGGCCCTGTGACACAGGGCCGACCGTGTGGGACGTGGCCGAGGGTCTTGATTATGCGGGCCAGAGCAGAGACGGCGACACGGAGAGGAAGCATGCTGTCAAGGTAAACACCAGCCGTGGGCCACGAGGCGCCTCTGACACCCCCGCGCACCCCCGCCACATCTCCCCGCTGGATCAGACTTCTTTTATCTCGGCAGATTTACTGCTTTGATAGGGCCAATTGCTTTTTGTCCTCCTCCCCGCTAGCCTCTGACTCAACCCCTTATCGAATTCACGCCAAGGTTTTGGCGCCCGTGACAGTGAGCGACTTTGAAAGCGGCGGAATTTTTCCACGACAATAAACAGCCAGCGCTTTAATCAGCCGCCTTTTCTCTCGCGCGGCCGTGAAAGGCGTTTTCGCCACGACACATTGATTGGGATTTTCAAAGCTGTCACAATATGCGTTGGTAATTGAACTTCAACCAGAAGAAGAAGAAGAAAAAAATCAATTGAGCAAGGCGCCGCC
Source organism: Nelusetta ayraudi (assembly GCF_046127955.1). Lineage (NCBI taxonomy): Eukaryota > Metazoa > Chordata > Actinopteri > Tetraodontiformes > Monacanthidae > Nelusetta > Nelusetta ayraudi. The sequence continues at coordinate 2,020,493 of NW_027466113.1, forward strand.
TTTTGCTCTTTCTCCCTCCCTTCACGCATGCTAATTTGTCAGAGTCGAAATTCTTCAGGCAGAAACATATTAATTATATTTATGACCTTGTTTATAGAAAATAAATTGAATTGTTTGCGTTGAAAGGCGTGCAGTGCATAAAGAGGAACCGTTTCACCCCCAGTGCAAACAGCCTAGCGCTTTAGAAATGGAGCAGATGCTAACGGCTAACGTGTCTAGTGGCTACCACCGCGGCTAGTCACGGGGAGACGTCCGTAAGTGACTCAGTCAGTTGGAGGACGATCAGCAGGGACGCAACCGCAAGGCCATTTGTTTCACCATGACTCTTCCACAGTGTCAGTCTCTAGACCAGCTGAGGGTCACTGTGATGGTAGTGGTGGTAAGGGTCACGGTAAATCTAATCATCTGCCCAGAGGCAAAAGACAAAAGAGCTGTAAAAACGGAGAAAACTGCATTAAACTGGAAGAAATCAGGTTAGATACAACAAAAAAAAAAACAGGGAAGAAAAAAATAATTTCTAAGATGAGTTACTTAAGAAATCCATGAGGAGCCCAAGATGCATTCAGACAGTAATCAGATCTCTAGCACCACCCCCACTTCAATTTGAAGCTTATTTAATTAGGGCAGGCATTGAGGCTGCCTTTCACCCACATACATCTGAACATGCAAAGGCTGACAAGACACCTACATACATGCAGTTTAATCTCACGAGGATTCAACAAATCCCCGTTTTATTTAAAACATAATTAATATAAAAATAGGGTCCCTGAGCATCCCACCCGCGGGATGCGTTTCCTGACCGACTGTCAAATAGCTGTGCTTCACATACTCCTACATTTATATCAAAACAATTCAGTGTCAGTTTTATGTGCTGCTACAAAGCTAACATTAGTTAGCTAACAAGAAATTCTAACATGCATTCCACACAGGAAACTATTGGAAGGTAAAAAAGGAACCTGGAAACCCGCTTGAAATCTGAATATACTGTAGAATTTTGTCCATCTGTCAATCTCAAATGCAGGTACTCTTAGCTAAACAAAAGGTTTGTGTCCCTGGAATCTGGCATCTCCGTCGCAAATTACATACTTTTCTCCACTGTTGCAACTTCTAAATATTTTTGATATGCAGCAGGTGTGTAAGAAGATGTGTAAATAACCCAAGAATATCTCTGACTTAGAGCAATGGTTCTCAAACTTTCATGCCCCACCTTGGAGGAAGACATTTTTTCAGGGTTCCAGGGTTCCTCATGGGCTATAGGAGCCCCAAATTTGACGTGGCTGGGTCTTGAGGGATCCCGATGAACCTGCAAGTGGTCCCATGTCTCTAGGACAAAGTTGACTTTTGACCCCATAGACTTGCATGGCATTAGAGAAAGAAGACTGGGCTTTTACAAGCTAGTAGTCGTGCTGTGTCAACAAAACACTCGTAATGCATTTGTGGCTAAGATGAATTTGGCACCAAAACTGGAAGTTGTATTTGCCTTCTACTGCCGGTACAGCTAGAATGCTAGATTCTATTTTGCTGTCACAGAAATGCTAATTGAAGAGGGTCAAAATACTGAGGTGAATCAAATTAGCAACTTAAATCTATACACAAATTAAATCAAGGCATCAAATAAAGGAACAAAGAATCTTGGCAAGAAGGCAATGACTTCATCGTTTCATTCTGAAATATCTTCCAAAAATGATTGTGCTTTTAGTGGCCTGCTGCAATTATTTCAGGAAGTGGTTCATGAAAAAAGGTAGACATTTGTGGCATTATTACTTCTGTTCACAGCATGAAGAAAACATGAAATTAGACAGAGACAGGAGGTAAAAATACACAAGGATTTGAAGAAAAGATGAGAAAACCTCAGAAGCTACAGGGGAAACCTTGTGCCTTTACATCTGATATGTTTAAAGGGACCCTTTTTGTCAAGTTCACACGTCTGGCTGAGCCAAGTGAGGTTCGGCGTCTGTTTCCATCGAGGCAGAAGAAGAAGACAGACTGAGCTCGGAAACTTTGATCTATTCTTAACAACTCACACTGGAGGAGACACTTCCTTCCCGCATGAGAGACTGTGAGGCAAAATAGAAACTGAAGCTGCTCAAACTTCTTGAACACTGGAAATATGAACTCTCGTGGCCGTGTGTCTATATGACGGACAGGTGACAGATGAAGTGCAACCTGCTGATCCTCAACTGGGTCGATGATGGAGTCCGACACACTGCACTTATGGTCTGAGAATCCTCGCGCAAAAGACTGTTAAACAGAAAAATCTATCCATCCATCTATCTTTCTATCTTTCTAAAATGTCACCACAACTTTATTTTTGTACATCAACATTGTTTAAGACCCCAAGTGTAGGAGTAGCAGGTATAAAAAAAAAAATGAATGATTGAATGATTGAATGAATGAATGGATGAATGAAGGCTGTTTTTTCCCCAACAAAAACTTCATTTCCTTCAGTGTTCTGTTCAGGATCCAGCCTCAGGCACCTCAGACCGTGCTGACGTTTTCCACGGACGCATATTTTCCGATTCGCTGTGACAAATGATGATCATTTCAACAGACACCGCAATCGCGCACACGCTCTCGCTGGCTGTCGGCCGGCCTCAGACTCTGGCTCGTGCATGGCAGCTGCGAACCAGCGTACCGGTGTTTACGTAGTTCGCCGGCCGCCGTTGACTTTTCATGCAAACGTCACGTAGAGCAGCGGTCCCCGACTGGTGGAGTCTCCATTTTGAAGTTGAGAACCAAATTTATTCCACAAAAGCACAAACGCCGGCCCACTTTCTATCGTGTCTAGTCAACAACTTATCGGAATTATTGAATTGAATCGTGTGCGCTGCAAAAATAAAAGTCCGACATTTTCTCTATGAATATGTGGATTTTAAAAATCCCCGCCCACGAAGCCGCGACCCAAAGGTCGACCCACCAGTTGAGAAAGCCTGATGTAGACAAACAGGAAGCAGTTTATTTTCCCCTTAAAAATTCTTTACATTCCTCTTTTGTGGCACGGCCCATTTATAGCAAAAAACTCCCCCAGCTGGTTCCCATGTCAGCGGATTCTAGATATGGTCTGATCTGCGTTGCTCCGACCCCCAAAAACGTCCCCTTGTGCAAAAAAAAAAAAAAAAAAAAGAACATCTTCTTATCGAAATAATCCAGTGAAGATTTGGCAAACCTTCTCAGTGCCGAACACATGTGAAGTGTCTGAGCCCTGAGGTCTCTCTGCCAGTACAAATACAGATTGTTGTTTTCCTCTTAATTCTTCTTTCTCACAGGCAAAGTCTCTACCGGCATTCTGCCACTGGCCCGTCTGAACCGCAGTGGAGCTGAGGCTGCAGCCTCGGCGGGAGCCGAGGGTTTTCTCGGCGCGGCGGGCGCGGGGCGCATGCAGTCCAGGCGGACGTGATGGAAAGTGACACGGGGCGAAGTGACGGCTGAGATGAAGCCACGGGACGTCGAGGAGAAAGTGAGAGCGGTCGAGGGCGTTTTTAGGAAGAGGGGACGGGTTCGCGTGGGGATGTCTGGCACGGCTTTGCTCTTTTATCGGTGCAATGAGATCTTTTTTTGTCACCGCCCTGAAAATTATGGTCAGAGAATAGAAGGAGGAGGATTTGCGCATAGCGGTGACATTAAAAATATAAGTTTTCTGCAAAAAAAACAATAACAACATTTACAACTTATTGGTTAAGAAAACCAGGTATTTACCTTACACATAAAAAAAAAATATAAAATAAATATTCCAAGGTTAATTTTCAGGAGAGACTATTGCTATTTGCCTTTAATTTAATCCAGCTAGCCAGGTTCTACAGTGTCATTGAGCAATATTTTCATAATAGGAAGGTAGAAATGGTCGTTTTGGGTGAAAGAACATTGATCAATTTAAAATGTAACAACCTAACAAAGTGGTGACCTTGCTGAATTCCATCCACATTCTCTTTGAGGCAAGCAGGTCTGCTGCTGCTGCTGCTGCTGCTGCTGCTGCTGCTGCTGCTGCTGCTGCGGCTGCTGCTGCTGCTGCTGCTGCTGCTGCTGCTGCTGCTGCTGCTGCTGAGCTCCTTGGCTGTTCTCTCCCACTGACAACATCTCCCTTCCTCTTGGCAAGAGGCGGAGAAAGAGTGGCGAAAATCAAAGTGCCATTACAAAAATAAAAAAATAAAAATGCATGCGTGTGATCATCACAGCCACTTGCAACTTGCAATGGACAAGTCTGCCACAATAGTGAGTGACGGCCGCAAGGCAGCCGACACGTACGGCAGCGGAATTTAAGGGCTGCTTGCTTGACTTGTGCTGAAGTAATTGTGTGAAAAGATGAATCATTGACGGAGTAAAGCTAAAAAAAAAAAAGAGAGAAGTTTGACAATCCCCATCGCCTGCTGTGAGCGACAAAACAAAAATACGACGACACTAAAGGCCATCATGGTGCGAGACAAAAAACAAAAAAACTCAGCCCTGTTTTCAGCCTGTAACGGTCCGACTGAAAGAGTCGTTTAAGCGACATACCAGCCGAGACCAGCGGGGCTGAGAGAGGCTCTGAGACCATATGGTTGCTCTTTAACAAGGTAGACGGCTGCAGCAGATGCAGGCAGACAAGCGATCGCTGCTGCTTTCGCTCACAAGAGCAACCGAGCAACAGCCCAGTCTTCACAGGTAACCGAGCAGCTGCTGCCTAATACAGCCACAAATACAAGACAAGCGTCACTGTCATCACGACGCGCCGCCTCGGTTGTGACTGTGACGCCTCGTTTGGTTGAAGGTGAAGCTGCAGGCAAAGTGCCACTTGTCCATAATAGAATAGAACGCCTTTATGAATCCCACACTGGGGAAATTTGCATGATGACAGCAACGATAAAGTGCAAAAGAAGATGAATTATATACATTTAAAAGAAACAAAGAAATAAAATCACAATATTTATAGAGTAAGAGGAACAACAAGGGACTCAGATCTGCTTTTACTCACAGTCACAACAATCACAGAGTTTCTTTTTTGGTTTTCAGTCCCAATCCACTTTCAACACTGCTGTTTTGCAACTTGTCTTCACTCTGAGCAGTTATGCTGCATTCCATTTGCACTTTCCCCGACTCCGCAACCACTTAAAAGCTGCCGCAACGCTGCACACAGGCGTGAGTGGCATCGACATTCACGTCGGTAAACACGGCGTGCCGCGTCGCAGTCTGACAGCAGTCACGTTTAAATTACAGTGTGAGACACTCAAAAAATAAATTTCATGGAGAGAAAAAAAAGAGAAAAGAAACAAGCGTTAAGACCTGCAGTGGGAAAGTAACCGAAAAAGTCCCCGTCTATCTCTGGAAACACAAAGTTAAAAAAAAGAAATTCAGACTTTGTATAAATGGGAAATACTGAATAATTTATTATTTTAATGCAAAAAGGGGGCAATTAGTCAATTGCAGTTATATAAAATAAAAGACAATAAAAAGAAAACGTTGCCAAATGTTGGGACTGAATGTGATTTCCATCCACATGCAGGGACGGCCTGATTGGTATGTTGGCTGACCTCTCAGGCCGCATTGGATCTGGGATGAAGACTGACCCCTGAGGGACGTCTGTCGAGATGAGAGGGGGAAAACCCAACATGCCCAGTATACAAATGGACGACACATCTTATGCACTGGATTACAGCAGGATTGAGGGGGTGAGGATCTAATTCCCTGCAGTCGTGGATACATCTGTATGTCAAGACCTTGATGAATATTTTGAATTAAAAAAAAGAAAAATGCATATTCAAGGTTGCACTAATGCATTGCGAAAATCCAAACTGGGCCAGTAATGTCACAGGCTTCCCAACGAAAGAATATAAAGTTTTTTTCTTACCTCATCAAAGCCACTGTCCTCCTTCTTGAAAGCTGCAAACAGAAGAAAGGAAGAGACAATCAGACTGGCGGCGCTGACGTCTTTTGAAGAGCGAACAAAATAAAATGTCAAAGCGGGGACGGGGATGCAGAGACTCGTCAGGATTTTCCGTTCAGAGCGTGTTCATATTTTGTCTGGGAGAGGAAGAGTTCGCCCGAGTTGGTGAGATAAGGTTCACTTTTTAGATTCACAGGGGGGGGTAGAGCAGCAGCGATGGTGATCACGCTGGGAAAGCAGGAAGTGAAGAGGCGGCTGCTGTCGTTGAGTTTGTTATCGCCGCCAAAAGGAAAAAGAAAATTTTGTTTTTTTTCTCGTGGTGAAATGATAATGCACAATATATACAACATTTACACACATTTTGAACAACATCTGTCATGCATTTTATGCTGGGAATATAAAACATTTCACAGTAACACTGGCTGTATAAAAATTAATGCCTGAAGCAAACAAGGGCTCTCAAGACTCAAACCAAAATATGTTTGGCCAGATTTAAGGCAGATTTTAAACTTGCTTCAAGACAGTTTTCCAGTTGGATGGGAGAGGTGAAGGTTGGAGCTGCTGTAGTGTGATGCTGAAGTGGTGGTCTCCATACTAAGTCCAGAAGTTCTGTTCATTTGATCAATTTGTGGAGTTGAGTACTGTTTCCTTATTCCAAATTGTTATTGTGGTGAGCGCTACCTTTCGTTTCAGGCTACTATAAAACTCTATATCCTCTGTGTAGTCTTCTGTTGATGTGGGCTACTGATGTCTGACCATGAGGGCAGCTGCCCTGATTGGAGGTGCGACGATGCTAGTGGGTGGCCATGCCGATGATGAAGGTGTTTTGCTTAAATATGAATCCTACAGCAGCACTCACAATAAAAGTAAAAGTATTCGTACTTGTACGCAACCTGTGGTCTGCGACAGTACTACACAAAGTGAAGTGAAACGTTACGCAGGACAGGTACTGCAGTACAGGGACCAGTAAAGGTGTAAAGAAAAAAAATGCACATATTGTGTCGTTACATGTGTATGTCAGAGCTTGAGATGCATCCCGGTATGTGGAGCCAAATGTGAACGTCCAGCGTCGGCAGTCTGATGGCCGCTCGGCCGCAGCTGTTTTGAAAAGATGCACATTATGCACATTGACTGCAGGGGAGACGCGACTGTTTATGCAATCAATACTATTCCTTCATTCATTCAAGGAGGAAAACAGTTTGTTTTCCGCAGCTTTGGTTCCAGAGTCACTCATACCATGACTGTTGCTATTAGACAGGCAAATGATGATTTTTCAGTTATTAGCTTGTCATCATGATTATGTCGCCTAATGAGCAAGGCAGTACAGATGGCTCAGTCGATCGCTCCAGGGGATGCTTCGTGAAGAAATTACTTTTTTATGTTGAGGGGGTGGGGGGTGGGGGGGGGGGGGGTTGTTGGGAGGGTGAGGGGAGTGTTTGGAAGTGCTGTCAGCTCAGCCACTGAGCCGTTAAACTGCTGCTTCCTTCTCCTCGGAGGGTCATCACACACGCGCGCACACGCACACACACACACCCCTGAGACATCCCAGACACCCCAGACAGCATCACCGCAGCCACAAATCCACACTCAATACAATGGATTAGACTCCAGGTAGACAATAAAAGCTTGTCCACTGGCTGACACAAATAATTTAAGGTTGACTAGACATGAAAGATGTGGGTTTTTTTAACCACACACACACACACACGCACGTTTATATGGTTTCTGACTGAACATTAAACCTAAAATTTTTAATTTTACAGATTTAACTTGAGGTCATGTGAACATTAGTACGCAAGAGTAACTAATGGACAATAAAGATAACAGTATTTAATGCTCTTGACCACAACAAGGTGTCACGTGTCATGTCAGTATGTGATTATGGGAGCAAAATGTGTTAACAATCATTATGTTGACCAAGGGGACCCGATGAGGCTTAAGGACACGCAAAGACAACAACAAGAATTTCAAACTTCAAAACATTTTCAAATTACAAGAAAACTGATGGTAGTCAATTAAAAAACTAAACGTGACAAAAAATTCTCTCGCATGTATGGGAATGAGACTCCTCCCGTCCTCTCGTCGGCATTCCTTACAACAGAAGTCACTGAAGGAAGAGTTTCCGTTCCCTAGTACAGCCGTAATAAATGGCCCATTTTCACTAACGGGAATGAGAAGTATAGGGGAAAAAATGTCAGCCTGACATCCTTGATGTGCACAGTCCTCCTAATCCTAATCGTACTGTATTTAAGGCCCTAAAGCGCACGACAAAGCGAGAAATCGTCTGGACAGAAATGATGAGCGAAAAATATGAAATACTACAGAGGGGGAAAAAAGAGTCGGGGAAAAGGACTATTTTACCTTCTGCTTTGAAACCCATAACACCTCATTATGGCATCTACGCCTTTTTTTTTTCACGCTTCGTGCCTCATTTGAAAGTAGTCGCCTTTTGATCAGCCGCGAAGGAAACATTAAGAAGCCCAAGCTGTCTCTCATCAGAGGCATTCTGTTGGCGAATTTACATCAGAGATGTGCTGGTGAGACAGGGTATTTTTAGGCCCGGTGCAGTCTGAGCTCCAGGTAAGGTTCCCCGAGCACTGGAACACCTTGATTTCAGCAGTAAGAAGCATCTCGACCAGTTGAAACAAGCCACGTATACTGAGATTTGCAATTTGTGGTGTCGATGGAATTTCTGCTAATTGGATCTACTACTGTATATAATCCAATATAAAATACCCCAAAAATATGAGTGAACTAACGATATACTCCTGTACACCCCAATGCAATGCAGTTTTGTTTTGCCAGAAGAAAAGAGGAAGGGCTTCTGAGGTTCCGCAAAGCTCTGAGAGGCAGGATTTTTGAGCTAGTAGCTTAGCATTTAACAGTCACTTATTTCTAACACCAAGTAGCGTGCAGCTTGCGCACACTGACTATAGATAACAACGGACGGAGTCATCGTGACGTCCCCCCCATTGGTTTGCACATACCAGTTTTGAAGCCATCCTTGGTGCCCTGTTTGTTTTGTAACCTGATGATTTCATTTTTGATGTGTGGTGGGTACCAGAGTGGGGTCAAAACATTGGACTGCGAGTGCAGAATGTGCCCCCACCACCAACACTTCACGACTAAAATGGAGCCCCGCCCGCAACTTTAGTGAAGTTAAGCAATGTTAAGTCAAGCCGAGCTAAGTCTAAAGTTTTGTTATGTAAAGCCTAGTTACGTTGGCTCAAGTCAGGCGATGGCAAGCTGTGTTACGCTGCAATGAGATAACCAACGTTAAGTAGTTAACCTAAGATGAGCCGCTACGTTAAGTTAAGATATGACGGGTTGTGTTGCGTTAAGTACATACTTGATATGGTAAGAAAAGTTATGTTATATTAAGTTCAGTTACGTTTGGCTTTGTTACGTTACGCTACGTTGCGATACGTTACGCTACGTTGCGATACGTTACGCTGCCTCACGTTACGCTGCCTTACGTTACGCTGCCTTACGTTACGCTGCCTTACGTTATTCACCCATTGCCATAATCCTCAGGAGTAGGTACATTCCATTTAGACGTGAACTGCTCAGTTAACTAGATGGAGGTGTCGGTATACGTTTCCCCTCCTTCATCATGCATCTGTGAGCATTAACAGATAAGTGAGGGGACCAAAGGGTTTCTTCATCCTCATTCACAAAAACACGTGAATGCCTTCTTGAATCGTGACAGTATTTCCTGAGAATATTCTCCCCCCTTGCGATGACCTCTTTTTTTATTTCAGGTGCAGCAGTTTTCAGGAATGAATTGGCTACAGGTGCTTTCACCTCCAAATAACACCAATGACATACACTCAAATTCCGGAAATGTCAGGATCAGACTGGTACTCTCTCTAAATAGATCTGCGAAACACATTTGACACAGCATTTGCCTTCATGCTTGTATGGTTAATGCTTTAAGCCCAGAGTGAGGCATTTCCATATGCAGAACGGCACTGTGAAAAACGCAGCATGGCCTTACTCACTCGCACTTTTAATTTCTATATAATGGCCATGTTGCATCTCCACATGAGCTGTGGCGGGTTAATTGCTTTGCTCAAGCACCTTGTCAACAAGCATTAATTGCTGTTCATTTACTTCGCTGCCCAAATTTATTATGCAGGTGCAGTTATCACAGCATCCACAGCAGCATGACCACCAGAATGAATATCGCACAATTCTGTTTTAAGTTGACGACAACTGTTCTCGTTTACATATTAAATTCTACTTTGTTTTCATTGATGTCAAAATAAAACTAAATTATTAATTATTATTATTAACAGTGGATTTTTATGCTCCTAATAACATAATGTTTAGGGTTAAAAAAAACAAACAAACATGGTTTTTGAAAGTATGGAAAGTATGTTGCAGTATGATGCAGCCTACATAAACTAGGAAGAGTATGTACAGTACGTTCACATAAAGAAAAGCAAGAACCAGTGCTAGGCAAAGATGTTTATCAGTACTGGAGTCAAACTATGCAAGAACCTTGAAGGTAAAATGAAGACATGTAATTCCCTTGACATATTTCCAAAGGGCATTCAAAAACCGTGTAACGAATATATACAAAGCAGAAGTGAAATAGATAACAAAGGGTTGTGTTTCCTTCCTTCCTTTTTTTGTCAGTATCCTTTCTGTTCTTTTTCGTGCTACTAGTGAGGGTAAACTGCATATTGCCTTGTCCTATATGCCTGTATTTGAAATAGATTGAGAAGGGTACACAAGATAAACAAAGGCTGAGCTGATTTGTTTCTTATCAACACTTGGAAATCATGGAGTTCCTTCTATTTGTGCTTATAAATGACTACAATGAATAAAAAAAAATCTGATAAAAAATAAAAAGTCTACAATAGTAAAATTGGTGAAAATTAATTTAAAAAAAAAAATGTATGTATGTTGATGATAGCTTGGACTGTCAGAGGTTTTCACAACCAAACAGCAAAAACATTAATTGCATACCCAACCTATTGGTGCCAAATACAATAGTACTAATATATACATACACATATTATCATCATTTCTTTCAATTTTTCAACTCAGTTATACAGCACAAGCTCTTATTGTCGCTTTCAATGAGAAAGTGTTTGCTCCACAACAACGGAGCTTGTCTACGACAAACTGAATCCCACCCTTCAGGAAATGATGCTCTGGAGCTTTAAAGTTAGTTTGAAGCGGCGACCATGTGAAACTCTGTAATTAATTATGTTGCACTGAGCAATAAATGAGAAGGCAATGTGGCCCTGCCCTCAGGGACAGGATGGATTCATTCTGTTAGCGGGACATAAACAATAAAGCAGGCCCTTGGATGTGCTTTGTCAAAGCATCCAGGGAAGATCTGTGTAGTGCCAGAGCAAGGTCGATGCAGAGGTGTTGATCTAGACTGAGGGAAAATCCGGCCAATCAGAGGAGAGAGTCAGCAAAGCAGAAAAGTCAATGCCAATCTTTCCGCTCCTGCAGCATCGACCCAAACTCACTTCTGTTCATTCCTCATTGTTTCTTACGAGCTGCAGCCCACAACTCATCCTCGGCTGCTTTAAAGGCAAATAAACCCTGTGACAATAGCGACACGATGTGCATCATCACAGTGTGTGTATTGGCACGACTGTACAGCCTCAGAGAGCCACAAAAAAAAACAAAAAAACTAGATGAAGTACGACCAGTGACTGCTCGTAAAGATGGACAGAGTCATTGTGACGTCACCTGCTGTTTGGCTAATACCTGTTTTGAAACCTAGATATTGGTCTCATAGACAGATAGAGAATCTTGTGTTTTCTGTTTAGAAGCTGGAAGATTCCAATTTTAGACTTGTGGGTACCGGAGATGAGCAATAATTGCCGCATGAGTGCAGCGTGTACCCCAACATCTGCCAACACAGTGGTAAGCCGACTACACTTGGCTGGAGAACAGCCATCTTTACTCAAAATCAGAGCAAATTGGACTGAGTGGACATTAAAGCATATTTGATAAATATGTATGTTTTCTTTTTTCGTGAAGATATGAATTCAGGGTTGTTTTTTTCTGACAGATCTTTAAGTCTTTTTGCAACCAACTTTGGCGGCCCCTTCTGGCCAAATGATATAATTGAATTATATTTTTAATCATTCAACATAAATGTCACATCCTGAATAAAATCCAAACCTGGATAAAACAAAGAATTGTATATTTAAAAAAAAAAGAAAGAAAGAAAGAAAGAAAGAAAGAAAATAATTTTGAATAATTTTCACTCTCTAATCTATTCTAAATTAGTCACTATTCATTTTGGGGGTGTATATAGTGACTCATTTATATTGTAAAGATCGTTGATATTACTTAGGTTTAAGGGATGTCCAACTTGAAATTATGAATTCATTCATTCATAATCAAGGTGGCTGGAGCCTTGCTGTTACTTGACAAATGCCCCCTCTGAGCAATTAAACCCATGTCATTGGACGGTTGGCAGATTCAGACTTTCTTCCTCCAAATAATACATATATATATATATATATATATATACATATATATATATATATATATATATATATATATATATATACATATATATACATATGTATATACATATATATATATATATACATATATATATATATATATATATATATATATATATATATATATATATACATATGTATATATATATATATATATATATATATATATATATATATATACATATATATATATATATATACATATATATATACATGTATATATTTTTATTTAAAAAGTCTGAGAATTGTCAATGAATCACTAATTAATTGCGTCACTGGAGAAAACGCTCAATGTCAGATGTAAAATTTGTTAGATGTGCTTTCGGAATATATGCAGAGATGCAGTTTGTGCAGCTCCTTCATCTTGAGCATCCACCTGAAATCCCCCAGTTGTGTGCAGGTGTTGCAGAGCTCTTGTTCCACTCAGAAACAAAGAAAGGTGCACCAGCGCCTCTTCCAGCAAGCCTTGTTCGGATTGATCTGATTTGATTTTTTTTAAACGCAAAGTCAGTACTTTTTTTTTTCTTTTTTTCCAACGGACAAAGGCGTTTTTACCCAGCAGAGCGACACGTGACATTTGAGCATGCTGTTCAAGTCAGACTTGAGTTCTTTTTCTTTTTTTTTCTTTTTTTTTTTTAAAGAACGTGGAGAGAGAATCTGCTTCGCAGGATAACGTCCAGAACATATCACACATCTGTGCGTCAGTGTTCTACTGACAGTGCATGCAAACGCCTTCACTATAACTCGTAGCAGACAAGATATGTGATGTGACGTGTTCAGCATTCCATAGATCAACAGCATGCAACGGGGCTTGACTGACAAACAATCCAATGACTCTTTTGTCCTCTGTTCCAACTATCTGACTGTAATTGTCCGCTTCCCAGCTTCCCTTAACACATATGATAGATGTCAGACTAGTGTGTAAATTCTTCAGCGGCAACAAAAAATGGATTCAAATTTGAAACCAGCAGATTTGATTTTTGAACCTATCCATGAGGTTTTGAGGTTTTGGCTCTACAGATTCAATTTCCTCAATGATAGAAACAGATGTCTAAAATGCCAAACACTAGTTTCTTTGTATCTCATTTATTCACGTATATGTTTTATTTATTTAGCAGATGATTAGTGAATTAATATCCGCCCTTTTTTTATTTTTTATTTTTTTTACTCCAATACTCTTTAGTTCACTGTGTGTTATTTGTGGAGTGAAATTGAATTGCGGGGTCAAAAAAAAACAAAAAACGTTAGTTCTCAAAATACAGACGGAAAACAGCGACCTCAGAGTCACGACGGTTAAAAAAAAAAAAAAAAAAAAACACGTCAAGTTCAACAACAGTCTTGTGAAATGCGAGGTTTCCCCGAGAGGAGTTAACGAGGTTGGGTCGGGGACGAAGCAGTCCGGGGTTAATGTGGCTTCTCCTCGCCGTCTCTGGATGCGAGAAGCCGCTGCAGCTGGAGCTTTACGCCTCAGCTGTGATTTCAGCACAAAGAGGGGCTGGAAATGGAAAGAGGGCAGGAGAGAAGGAAAGAAAGAAAGACAGACAAGGGAGGGAGGGGAAGGAAAAAAACAAAAAAAACAAACACGTCCCGGTTACTCACCGATACTTCTGAAACTCTCGGACAAAGTTCTCCTCAACTTTTTCATTTTGCCGATCTTCTCCACGGGCTGGGAGGCTGGCATGAGGTCGCACATATTATTTTCTTCGTCCGCCTCCACTGCGACTTCGGCAGAGCGCGGCTGCAGGCGGCGGCGGCGGCTGGCGGCGGCCGGGCTGTGCGTCGCAAGCGCGGGGATAGGAGCACCGGTGACTGGGGGCGCCGCTCGCCCCGCGGAGACCCTCTTCAGTCCAGCTGCAGCGCGCTGGCAAACAGGAAACGGAGCCTCTCGGCGGCTCTCACTTCTCTCATCAACTAGTGCTGCAGCAGCCTCTCCCCCCCCCCCCCTCTTCGCAATTCCTCAAGACCAAAACTACATTTCTCGGGAATAAGTCTGAGCATGCAAAGCGGACAACGTGCGTAATTGCGTTTTTTTTTTTTCCTCTTTTTTTTTTTTTTTCTGCCCCTTTTTGCTCCGTGCTCCTCTGGCTGCGCTCCGCGGGGGCTCCGTCCAGGGCGCTGAATTCAGCCCCAGCTCGGACTTGTTCCTTTCTTCTCACCGCGTCCCAGGCGCTCCTTGCTCCACCGCAATCTAGATGTCATTTTTGGGATTCTCTCTGGTTTCGAGTCACGGAGCCCCGCCCTGGATGCGAGGATAGGAGCGCTCCCGGAGTGCGCCGCGCTCCCATTCGTCCCGGAGGCTGGCCGTCAAAGAGACAGCGCCGCCCTATAATGTCTTGCAGGAGGAGGAATATTTTATTTTATTTTATTTATTTATTTATTTCATTATTTATTTTGTGGGGGACCAGAGCGCGGCGCTGCCTTGAGGCTGCTGCCCTCTGCAAGACCCTGTCATTGTGCGCAGGATGAGGTGATGCCCGAACATCAGAACAGTCCCGAATTCATCTCAATATCCGCTCTAAACTTCTGAAATACCAATAAATGATCCTGTTTTCAGAGATAGATAGATAGATAGATAGATAGATAGAAATTCTTCTTACAAAGACTGACCTTTTAGCCTCATGATCAGTCTACCCAGACAGATGGCTCAATTTTGCACGTATGATCTCAAATTAGACAGATAGATAGATAGATAGATAGATAGATAGATAGATAGATAGATAGATAGATAGATAGACAGACAGATAGATAGATAGATAGACGGTCACGTAATTAATGACTTCAGCGTTTTCCATTCTTTAGTGCAAAACAAATTCGCTATTTTTGGTTCATCTGTTAGTCCGCACTGTTTGTATACATAATGTAGGCCTATGTGAACTTCTATCCAAATAGAAAGCTCTGAGGTTAAGAGCAATCAATAAAGTAAAAACCCAGCTCATCAGCTCTTCTTTGCTCGTGTTTGTCCGTCTGAGCGCGATCATGTCCGTCTGTGCTGCAGTCGCCGCAGCAGCTGCATAAGTAATTTGTAGGTATCCCGCCATTGTGTCATTGGCGGGTGGGCCTGAGTTGTTTTTGTTTTGTTTTTTTTTGCACCGCCGTCTAATTACTTCGACCAGAGTGCGGCACTAATTGAGAGCGATCTACGGCTCTGTTAATTTGAATTAGTCCTTTGTTATGAAGCGTTGCCTAATGGCGCGTGGCACGAGGTATGCAAAGCACACCGCCGCCTTCTCCCAAATTGTAAATGCATTGAGTGAAGACAAGAATGCCAAGTACAGTGCACAATCAAACCCACACTCCAGTTCTTTCCTTTGTTTTCTTTGGTTTCCCTGTTTTGGGCCTGGGGGGGCGGGGGGATCTGGCCAGAAAGATGGCTCACATATCAAATGTTTAAAAACACAACGGTTGGAGACTTGGTGATGAGCTGTCGAGCGAACTCATTTCTGTCTGTCTGGATACAAAGGATGCCGTAATAAGCAAATCACCAGCAGGGCCTGAGGTTCACCAGCTCGGTTATTAACCTCTCTTGCGGATGGAGTTGGAGTTATTTAGTCATGAATCTTCTCGTGATCTGCGTGTCATCTGAAAGCGGTGACTCAAAGCAATTACAAAGGGGGGGGGGGGGGGGGGTATGTTTCATTTTCTGCTTTGAGCCCCACATACATGGCAGAGCTGCTGAAAATGAGCAACCCTCAATAGCAAGATGAAACCAAAGCAGTCCAGGTTAAAACCAACAGTTTGAACTGCACATCTTCAAACACCTCGCACGGCCCCATTCTAATAAATTGCACTTGGAACGCTTGATTCGCATGTTTGGGGGATTTGGCACACCGGCGGCCTCAAACGGCGAAGAGGGGAACTACACCGCAAAGAGGCCTGCTGGTTAATGCAAGAAGAGGCGGTTCCTCCGGCGCAGTAACGTTTCCCCTGAGGCCGTTTGAAGACATTACGGGAATCAATCAGGAGAACGTCTTCATTAGACAGACACAAAGGCTGCGGAAACCAGACATGCTGATTTTGAAACATCTCGCCAGACATGTTTTTTTTTTTTTTTTTTTTTTCCCTGAGTGCCGCATGCCAAAACCAGCGTGCATTTATTTATTATTTTTGCAATAAAAAGGGTACTTGATCCACCTGCTGTTCGCAGTCAGCACGTTTAAACCATGTCTTTTGAAGGTGAAGTGGGAGACGAGGAGGTGAGGTGCGGGGAGGTTGCATCTCTTACCATCAACAGAATCCATGGGATTTAAACTGACCACTGGATTGTTTTAATGTGAACACACTTCTTTTATTTACACACAGCCTAGAACTGCATAGAGGATTTGAATTTGTTTAAAGTTGACAGATTTTGCATTTTTGACCACTGATATAATTTGATTTTTTTTTTTTTTTTTTATGTCCTGAATGTTCACATCTGTAAACTCTCAGTTCAAATCAAGAACACTTTTTCTGCCATATTGCAACAGTGTGATAATATTCCCCTGATCCAAACTGATTAAACTGCTCTGGGTGTGCAGGACGTTGAAAAGCAGGAAAACTGCTTTTGAGCTTTAAGAGATAAGATTTAGCTGAAAACTGTCAGACTGGATTTTATTGTGAACGCTTAATAGGCGTTAGTTTCCATCCAATGCCGTGACCGCAACCAGGGCCACAGACTCCACTGGTCACTGGGTTGATTTTTTTTCTGGTTCAGAACTAGTGCAGTGACACTGTGAGTCTTGATCAATGATCAAACAAATACACACATCAATAAACAGGCTTTACTTAAAAAAAAATAAAAAAAACTGTGTTTTTCGAACAGCACTTTATTATAAGAAGATTTTTTACCAATACACCTTTACATACATCTTTGTTTAGCAAATCAATACTGTGTGTGCAAATCGCAGTCCAATATCATACTAGACTAGTAAAAAGAGACAAATCGTGACTTCATTTCGGGAAGAAAAAAAAAAGGGAACTTTTAAAACAAGATTCAACATCTGGTCAACACGCAAAAGACAAAACAGGAATCGAAAGGCAAAATAAAGTTTCATTTCAATTTTCAGGTGTCAGGTTTGATATTATCAGACGAGTGAATCATAAGAGATTGGTGCGGGGGCGGGGATCTAGCATCCCGTCCGGTGGAGATGTATGTGAGACGGAGGCGTCGCCTGAAGCTAAAAGAGAAGGGGAGGACTCGGCTCCTCCGCTGCGGCCGCTTCACTCGTTCTCAAACTTGCTGTACGGGTGGTCGCTGTCGCCCATCAGACCTGCGCACGGGGGAGAGAGGAAGGCCCACTGAGTGAGAAGCTCAACGTGTCCAAAACACTTGAAATGAGTGTGTTGTGAAGACTCCTGGCAGAATGGGTTGAATGAGGTTATGCCAGATGACTGTTGGAATAAACGCCTCATGATTAATAGATGCACGGGATTGAAAATCTGAGCTTTATCGTCCGAGCCGAGGCCAACCGGATGACATCATGGAAGGCGCGCATGCCCCCCCTCGGTACAACGATATTTAATATTTATGACGAGGACGTGCAGTTCTTTGTTCGCCTTACTGAAGGACAAAGAAAAAAAAAAAACAACACGTCAGAAATTGTGATTTTAATACTTGTATTCGTGAAGACGGAGAAAAGCCAACAAACAAACAAACAAACAGCAGAAGATACAAGTTTCATCAGAACCCGTCGTCGGGTTCCACATTTAGTGCCGATATTACTCGCCAACAAGGTCTTGCGCGATGACTGGAAGAGTTAACTGGAAGCCTGGCAAGAGCAGAAATGCTGCTGACAAAACAACAGCTGGGCTGAAGGACTTCCAAAGGCAGCTGAGGGACTCGGGGGGGATTTCGAAACAATAAACGGGTCAAACTCGGCATCCAAGTAGAAGTTCAGCGCGCAAAGCGCAGCCCCGGCAGACGGCTGTCGGAATATTGTCAACTAACAACGGCCCGCAGAAAAGAATCAGCGGGACGAAGACGAACGACGAAGACGAAGACGAGGACGAGGGTTCGAGCGAAGAAAAAGCGCCGTCGCTCCAAAATCCTTTACCAGCGTCAGTGCCAAGAACCGTGCGATCACGTTCATCCGCTGCTAAAAACCGAACCTCGCGATAAAAATCTTATTTCTGAACGCGACAATGGACTCGCTGCATTAAAGAAGTCGGAGTGGCAAAAGGAGTTCAAGAGATTCTGTAAACTCTGACGCCGGGAATCCTTCCAAAAGTCCTCTCCTTTTGCTCCCGACTTTCCTGTTCTGTGAACCTGAGATGATTTGACGAAGTGGCAAACGGCCGTTTTCATCAACAATTTAACCAAAAGAAAAACAACTCTACCTTCCTTAACATCTGCGATAAACAACACCTGCATTTCGGAGCACGGTTTGCCCGAGTAGCATTTATTCAAAAAGCCAGTTTATTGGAAAAGCAGAAGCAAATATTTTATAGGCTTGAATCCAGGCTGCAATGTCAAGTGCGCCGTCGCATGACAGTTTTTTAACACGAAAATCGAAAAAAAAAACCCAGTAACCTCCGTCAGCCTCTTCAAACTCGACATTTTCTGAGTATCTCAGCCGCTCAGAAGAGAAGTTTCTCAGCTGGCGCGCCTCCGATGGGTGCCAAGGTTCAGTTTAGTCTTAATTTAATCCTCAGATGTATGAATTTCCATCTGCAGCTTATTCGGGTCGCGACCCCGCGCTGGGATTTGGTGCGCCTGAAGTGAAGCCTCGCTAGCGTAATTCAGACTCCGTCGACTGGGACAACTTGAACTGATAGTGACATGATTTATTTATTTTTTTTTCTCCTTTTCTGAAGAAACCTCCCGTTCGCCTCTTAAAATAATAATTCTCCGCCACCTTTGATTGCGCGTATCGTCGGCCAAGACCGTCAGGGTGAAGAAAAGTAAAAACAAAGGGGAGGAAAGGAAAAATAATAAAAAAAAAACATTAAAAAAAAACCCGAAACGACACGAGTGTGTGGCGGAGGACTGCTGCTGGAAGGATTGAAATGTTTTACAGGCTGGAATCTGAAAAGGAGCCGCCTGCTCGGGCCGGTCCCTGCGGAGGTGAACTAATGAGAGCAGAAGGATTGAGAAACAGAGGACCATCCATCACTCTGTCCCGCTGTCCACACACACACACACACACACACACACACACACACACACACACACA
>NW_027466113.1:2042500-2230000 GCF_046127955.1 Nelusetta ayraudi
CGTGTCTTATCAGTGGAGACCATTGTGAGTGAGTGAGTGAGAGAAATCAAATGTGTTTTTCCCATTTCATGTCAACAGAACCTTGGAGGTATAATATATTGGACACCTGGTCGCCCAAAGCTCTTTTCCTTTCCCCCCCCGTTTTGCATTTTATTCAACTGTACATCCGTGGCAACAGTTAGGTCTTTTTAAGTCTTTTTTTTTTTTTTTTTTTTTCTTGAATGCGACCCAACGACCTCAACATTCTCAAGCTCAACCGCACGACTCCTGGTGCTTTCACAGTATAGACTGATCGCTCCCACGCTGCGCACGTTAAACACTCTGTGTTTCAAGCAGGAATTAACGGCTCTCCAGTCTCTCCGGGCGGGAGCTCGGTGCCGGCTCTCTGTGGGGGGGTCCGGACGGCGGGGGCCGAGTCGGCCGCAACTCAGCGTCCCGCTCGCGATGCGGGCGGCGTCTATGTAGGCCACTGCGCTAACTCTTCAGGGACCGGATCGCGCTCGCTAGCAGGAAACTCTGACGAGACGCCTTGGCACGTGAGAGGAACGGCGCACAAGTGCGCTGGATGAAATAGGTCCACGAGACAAGATACACACACACACACATGCACACGCACAACTCCGACAAGAGGAGCGCAACCCGGCGAGTTCCCGGCTGGGGCGGTGAGTTGAGGCCGATGAAGCGGCGTCACCGTTTCCGCACGACTTGCGCCGACCGCCGACGCGTCACCCGGGCCGTCCGAGGGAACGTGAAGGTTCCGTGTTCAAGGTGGCTTTACTGTCAGTCCTACTATAGATGTGACACAAACACGAGCATTGGAATTTTGTTACTCAGCGGGCTCTGTGGTGTAAGGATACAAAAGATGTCAAAAGTTAAAAAAAAATAAAAAATTGCAAAAAAGTAGAGCAAATAATGAACGAAAAGTGCAAAAAGCAATGACGCAAGCTATAAAATACAAAATATACACGGGGGGGGAAAAAAAGGGGGTGAAAAACGTTGGGATGTGTAAAAACATCAGCTTCCAGTGCACGGCGGGGGTGTGAGAGGGTGACAAATACGCCCGTTGCTGAAAGAGTGAATGGAGCTCCGCAGGATGTGGGCCAACACGCTGCCATGGAGCAGCTGCTCCGCCTGGACAATCCAGGCGGTGTTCGGTGGGGGGGGGTTGCGAGACCCCCTGAGGTTGCGAGTTGCCGGGCTCCTGCTTCGCAACTTCCTTCCAAGACCCAAACGCACAACGGAGCCTTTTTGTCCGGAGACTCGCTCATTATTCCATTACAGACAATCTCATTTGCATAGAGGTCCTGCCGGTGCGACTGGAGGAATGAGTGTAGCTACCACACAGAGGTGCGGAGCAACTACACTTCAGTAGTTGTTTTTTTCCCAAGTATCTGCACTTTACTTGAGAATTTCTTTTTCTGACATTTATTTATTTATTTTTTTTTAACTTTCCCTCCCTACACTTGTACACAAGTCAAGAAGAAATGTATTTTGCAATGATGTAATAACTTGTTGTACTAACTAATTAAATTCTTGCAGGGACAGTTTTGCATTAACGGCAGGGGGCTGGATGACTGGCTGTGATCAGTTATTGTTTGCGACAGGCATTCAAAAGCATCCCAAAAATGATACATTTATTTTGAAATTTCAAACTCCTTGACATCCTGCTATGATATTTATTGTGGCTCAACGTTGGGAAGCGTTAGCCTTGGGCAGACAGTGAGCGATGGATTCACATTAATATTTGGATACAAGAATAATGAGCGATAATAAATAGTTTCCGGTGATTAAAAGAGCTGTTAGAATAAATCCCCCCCCCCGACTGTCATGTTGAAGCTAATAAACCAGAGGCTTAAACAGGGGAGAGCGAGTAATAAATAGCTGGGATGTATTTTTTATATGAACGCAGAAGAAGAAAAGACGACCTGGACTCGGCCTCACTGCCGTCGACTTCTTACCGTTCCTCTGCGCGCTGCCTCATCTCCTCTCGTCTCCTGAGGTATCTTTCCTCCTCCCAGTCAGGCCTTGGCAGACAAATCAGAAAAACACACACCACTTGAAGCGCGGCCCGTCGTAACACAAACGTAACGCAAAAGAAACATCACAAGCGCGCGCGCGCGCGTGTCCCCGACGAGCGGTCTCCGAGGCGGGGGATTCGCTAAGGGTGCATCGAGAGCAGCGTCGTCAACGGGGTTCTGAAATGGACCTGGGAGAAGCCGCGGTGTTGTCTATGTGACTTTGAATGAACTTTTTGCAAATTCACTTATTCACACGGCCCATTCACACAAATATCTGTGTGATAAGATTCTAAAAGATCAACGCTAACTTTCACCACCTACAAGATTCTCAATAATAAGTAACAAGGTGTCCTCAAAATGACACAATTCAGATTTTTTTTTTAATCTACTGTATGTATCCCTGACGTGCTCCTTCATCCTCAGCGACGGAGACGTGAGTGACTCCCTCCCCCCCCACACACACACACAACTGTCGGATGCGTTTGACAAGCCAGCGGGGCAGCTTGATTGACCCGCGTGACGCTTTGATTTAACCGTAGCACAGAGAGTGCATGACTGACCAGCAGTGACGCACGCCGTGGCCTGCACGAGTCAACGTGGTCCAGGCTGATCAGTTAGTGATGAAGCCATCAACTTTGCTCCTTCTGACATATTATCAACCTAAAAAAAAAATAATGGACCAACAGATGTCTCTGACGCAGCTTCAATAGTGGCAAAAAGTTTTCGGACAACCCTTCAAATTTTTACCCGATCCTAATTATTGTCATTAAATGTTCAACTTTCTGCTGCATCAGAGGCTGAAACATCCAGTTCTGCGCTGGGTGGAACAGCGCACGTGCAAGCACGTGGCTCAATGTTGATGACTGCGCTAAAAAAAAATAAACTGCACACGGAGGCCGCGTGCTGATTCCCAGCGCAGCACGGTGCGTCACGAATGCGTGAGGTGTTTCCACAAAACATTTCCACCACTGCAGGTCACGTGACTCTGGATCCCTTTTTGTCACGGGTCAAAGCAGTCCATTGTTTTCTTCCCAGTCATGGTCCAGACCCCCCACACACCCGGCTAGCGCACATCACCACAACATTTCTGCTTCTGTAAAGAGGTGCTCGGCCATCTCACCTGGGCTGGGTCTTCTTGCAGCGGACGCAGCAGCAGCAGCAGCAGACCAAAAGGCCGAGGACGATGACTCCAAACACGACTGCGATCGTAATGACCAGGGCTTCAAAATTGACTAGATCACACAACAAACAGAAACACAGACACGGTTTATTTTATTATTATTATTATTATTATTATTATTATTATTATTATTATTATTTTACATCGTGTTTTCCTGTGGGCAGTTTATAAAGTGACTCGTTCTTTCGTTTGAACGACAATCTCAGACGATGATGAATCTAAAACGATGGCGCCCTCTTCTGGCTGTTCCATCCCAATGCGTCGACGCAATAAATAAAATCTCGCATCGCTTCCCGTTTACGGGGAAACGCAACTCACGCTTGAGCCAGGAGTGGTTCAGACAGTGACATTGTGTCAGGTCAGAGAGAACTGTGGCGGCACCATAACCGTTTTATTAGCTTAGGATAGTCAACAGAGGCAACCCGCTGAGCTGATAACACTGACGGAGTGATTTCTTCAATATGTACAGACCTGTAAAGCCTTGGCGCGGACACATAGATTGTACTAAACATAATGCAAACATCAAGAACCTAAACATCCAATGTGAATGTAGAAGAAAACAATACAATGAGGACATTGTGGAAAAAATAAATGCAGATCAAGTCGATTATAAAAATAATAATAATTAACCTGAGATAAGCACTGAGAGATTCAAATTCAAACTTCGTATGAAGTGCAAGGTGCAATTTCTGAATAGTGTGACGAGGAGATTTATCTCCGTGGGACTGGCAGGATTTCCGACGGATGTTTGAGGGAAACGGATCATTTTAAGTCTGGGCACGGCCTAAGAAAAATAATAGTCCAGTGTTAACTTCCCATTGGATGACCCCAGTGGGCTTGAGCTAAAAGCGTGCGCCTTCACAAACATCCACGAGTGGTTGCGCCGAGTCCGAAAAAAAAACTTGTTTTCAGCCAGCCGCACTGTTGCGGTTATTTAGTCAACAAGGCCGTAAAACAGGCCTGGCTTTTAATGTTAAAGTGAGGCTGGTGTTTGTCTTCAGAGGACCTCCCCCCGCACTGTACATATCCTCCGGCCACTTTCTACCTTAATACCAGAGCAACCAGTATTTTAAAAAGGCTGCATAGATTATTTTGAGCGCTTCGTCCAGGTTTTCTGCTTGTTAAGTTTATTTACTGTCTGTTAATTCCTTTTTTTTTTTTTTGTTAATTTCTAGATATATAGTTAATGTTTTTAATGCAGTGCATACGGTCTTCTTTATATATTTTGAGGACTTGATCAGTGTTTTTTTGTTTTTTTTTTATGCTTATCACCGACAAACAGGCCTCAGAAAAATAACAGTTTGTCAAACCTCAGTGTGCTGAGGGTTCACAGACAAATAAGTCATATTTAATTTTAAAAAATAAATAAATACTGAAAGCCAGACTTTTTGATCCAACAGCAAGCAGCAGGGCGCTGTTCACGGACAGCTGGGAACAAGAGACACAATGAGGCAGTAAGTAACGGGTAGCAAAGAATGTAATCAACTGCTAAAAGCTGAAGAGCCGTAGTTTCTCGATTGATGTCATCTGGTCAAATGATTGCACGCGTTGATTTCATGAGGAGTAATATATAATACAAATATAGCGATTCAATTTTTTTTTTTTTTTTTTTTTTACAGGATTATTGACTATTGGTGGTTGGGAGCTGGACAGACAGACAAAAAAAGTTATCAGTCCAAGGAAGACGCAGAAAAGAAGAAGTGAACAAAAGAAACCTCGGATAGCGACCGCTCAAAGGGTTTTTTTCATGGGGCAAAACATGTCAAGTCCATCAAGCATCTACAAGACAATTCTCAAATTGTGGGGGAAAAAAAGGTGTTTTTAAAAACAAATATCCTCAAAAAGATCCCAGCAACTGCTCAGATTTTATTATTTCAACTATTCAGTTTTTTTTTCCTTACAAAACTGAAGGGAATTTTGCCATCAAATAAATTCAATTAAAAAAAAAGAGACTACATTTAACTGAGTATCATTTCTACTTGAATTGGCTTGGTCATCATTCAGTGCAAAGGTGTTTGGTTGGCCAGTGATATATATGAACTTACAAGACTTCATGTTGTGCATCATATGAAAGCGTCTAAGCCCTTAATGTCTAATAACTGAAGTTTTGGTGGTTCAAACACCAATCTATCCCAGTCTGTTTGGTGGTTTGGGGCTGATTGGCCCACTAACAGCCACACTGCCTTCAGTCTGGACCGTGGCAGCTGTGGGTACACATGTAGTTGACCAACACCAGTGAGAATGTGTTATTAGATGAATCACGGTTACTATGAGAGTGTTTTGAGTGGCTTGAAATGCGTGTTATAAATCTGAGCTTGAACTGACTTTTTTTTTTTTTTTTTTTTTAAACATAAATTTGAACGTCTCTTCGCACAAAAGCCAATGAGTCTTGATGAAGACTTGCCAACTCACTCCAACACATTGCCCATCGGGCCTCCGACAGCGGGCACAGAGAAGCTGGAGGCAGCAACCAGGGAACTGGGTAGTTCGTGCAGTTGTTGGTGGACAGGCACCACAGACACTGAGGAGGGAAAGGGAAAAAAAAAATCTCTTTAAATGTTATGGCTCGGTGAGGACAGCACACTTTTTGATCATCCGACACGCAATAAAAACAACACGACATCTAAAATACACGTCGTTCAATATGCTGTTGCTCATGCCAAGTTGTTGTAAAGTTCCGCAGTCCAGTTTATTGTGTCATTGCTTCAGTACGACACGTTTAACTGCATTTTCATGATAGGAAGTGATTTGACCTGAATAATAAATGACGTCAAAGGTCCTGACGGTGAACGCAGGTTAAATTCGCCTTGCGTGGAGGACAGCATGTCGGGAGGTTATGAGAGAAATAGTTCGTTTGTATAGCGTTTGAATATTCCAGGATCACGTAAAAACAAAACAAAATAAATAAATAAATAAAAAAAAAAAAAAAAAAAAGTAATTGTGTCCAAATGTTTTCCAGCCTTACCTTTGTGTTGGGAACACATTCGTCGCAGGTTGTGTACGAAGAGCAGGCTGAGAGGAGAAACAAACATTGACACACAAAAAATGTTGACTGTTGGAGCGAAAACACGATGCCACCGCTGATAACAAGTGAACCGTGGCGCATTTAAAAATTCCTCCGTACACGAAAAAGCAATATTTTGATGAGACTAAAACGGTTTGTCACAAAAAGAAAGAATAGTCATTGCCGACAGAAGTACCGTGGTCGTAATGCAAGTGCATTTTCTTTCTTTCTTTCTTTTTTATTTTTTTGTTGTTGTTGCTATTATAATACTAAAATGTAACTTACGGGTTGCTGAAAGGGGTGCTGTTCGACATTCTCCTTGGCTAACAAAGCTAACGCACAAAACGACGACACATGAAACCACCGAAGCGGTCAACGTTCGTCTCTCCGCAAAGAAATGAATCATCTTTTCAACAGTTAACGCGTCCAAGCACCGAGGAGTCGTATCCGCTGCGACTGGGCGAGCGTCTGTCTTCCCCTCTACTCTCGGGGAACACTGTTGTTTCTGTTTTGACCCGATCACTTCCTGGTTTGTCTGGGGGTTGAGTGTCTATGGATTTCCACACCTCGACAGCCCGGGCGGGAGGAGTTACTGCGCTTTCGGGTCCGTCGGCCGAGCTCAACGGATGATTTATTTATTTTTGCTCAGGATTACAAGCGAAGATTTGAGATGTGTCATAAATCTCAGAAAATAGATGAATATGTAAAATAATCTACTTTAGCATGCTTGCTCCAGAACCGACAGTTTTTTAATTATAAATTATAAGTTTTAATTAATAAGTGTTCAAACATTCTCATTCCATGTCTTGTAGGTTGTCTACGGAACCTCTCTGACGACGTTCCAATTTGTCCTCTCACATAATTGTTAATAAATAATGTGTATGAAGTACATTTAGAAAGAATAAAAGAACATTAGCGTAAGATCTGTTCAATGTAATGGACTTCAGTTTAAAATGTCTTCTGTTATAAAAGTACAAGAGGTAGGATAGTTAATATCAATCTAGCTAAGTTAGGCTGTATATATAATAAAACTTGCATCATGTGTCATTCTTGCACCAAAACAAAAAAACAAAATTCAAACATCAATACTGTCAAGCACACAGATCTGCCAGAGGTCACCAATGAACGAAAATCAATTAGCAACAAAAAAACAAATGCAAACACACAGACACAGACACACACACACACACACACACACACACACACACACACACACACACACACACACACACACACACACAAATCTCTGATAAAAAAGGAGGCAAAAAGTGATTATTTGACATGCCTTTGACATGTTTGTAGAGGAATAAAAGCAAGGCAAATGTCCTGCACCATACCCACACACATACTCATGCACAGAAAATATGCTTATAAATGGTGGGAGATTTGACAAAGTAATCTTGGTAGCAGGCTGGGATAGAGGTAATGTGTGTACAAATAAATCATACACAGAAATATCTGAATATCTGCCTCCACCAACAGAACCACGTTGTCTGATAAAAATCTACAGCCAGAGCAGGCTCCTCCACACTGCACAGAGAGCTGACACCCTTTATATAGCGCTTTTCTTAAAACGCAATTTGTTCTTTTTGCCTTACAAGGAAAAAAAAACACACAACAAAAAAGAACAAGGGCACAACAAGCTAAAAAAACAATATTAATAATCCTTTTCGAAGAAAAATATATTAGTTACAAGAGCATTTTGGCCCAGAGGGCTTTTTACATTCTGCATGGACTGACATGTGACACATTTACCTGTAGACCCTGGAACTGACTGAGGAAACACCATAATTATGGGACAAAAGAAAACTAAAAGAGAAACAAAGAGGGCATAAATGCGCGCACACGCACGTATGCATACATACATACATACATACATACATACATACATGTATATATGAAAAACCTCGGCTATTCAGTGTTTATATGATGAATAAATAAAATACAAATGACAATTTGTAGTCCAGCTGTGTAGAATATTTTCTTCATTCAACTTTTACCTTCACGGTCAAATAGCAAACTGTGCAAAAAGAAGACAAATCTCTGAATATGTTTGGGTTTTCTGCGAAATAAGAATGTATTTGATTTATATTCAAACAAAAATGTGACCTTTGCCCAGCCTTGATGAATTTGTTCTGCATCTCTGATGGATTTATTTGCTGTCCTTGGGATGAAAAGAAAAACAAACAAACAACAACAACACCAACAATGAACCTTTTTGCTGTCAACAGACAGACACTTGTGAGCCTTTCTTGGCAGCGCATTGATATCAGCCTGGAATGCTCCATTTGCTTAACTTTATGTTTCCCTGCCAGTTGACAAGTCTGTATTTTTGCTAAATTCTAATCCAAGGCAACAGAGCTTCGAGGAAGTCACATGCTTTCCAAGTTACACATGAATATGTCCCGTCACTCTACAAGAACTGGCAGAACCAAAGACAGACACAGACACAGGTTGACAGTTATATGCAAGCACATTTGCTTGGCCGTGCCCCCTGTCGCACCTTTGATAGTACCATTGTTGCAGGCAGCAGGTCCTGCATGGCGCGCTTCCCTTTTCAGGGGTAACTTTGAGGATGCTCCAATGAAACCCCTGCACCTGATTTCCAGGAAGGGGAATAGTTATTTGTCCAGTGTGTAATATTTTCCGGTATCCAGTTCTTATAATACATCCACAAGGGTCTTGCTCCAAGTTAGCTGCAAACACCAGTCCAGTGTTGGCAACTAGGGTGTCTGCTCGCGTATTCAAATAAACTAACAAAGAAGAAAGTGGATGAGGTATCCAGGTTTGGGTGCGCAGGCCACCATAGTTCGCTGGCAAGCTCAGGAGAGTTAGGGTGAGAGTGTGAGTGCTGCAATCTAAAATTTAACCACTTGTGGTCGCTGTGTCTTCAAAAAAAAATCTCAAAATGTTCCACACTTAACCTTTAGAGTGTTCATTTATTCCGAACGGCAGGCAGGCAGGTTGATCAGCCGGACAACTTGAAGATCTAAAAGCGCAATTGGCAACCAGGATCGTCAGAATAATCTTTGGTTTGTTTGTTTGTTTTCTTGCAGGAAAGTCTTTCTTCAAGAACAAAGAACCATCTGGCGAGAAGTGCACATGGCAGGAGGGCTTTAAGGTCGCTGCAGGCCAGTAAATGAGCGAAAGAATCCAGCTGAAGGGGATGATCGCGATTGCAAGCTGTGTTGTAACGCAGGAGGTGGAAGAGCAGGCCGTGACATCACACTGTTAATGTACAAATAATAATACCCTTTGAGGTAAATTAAAGTAACCTGAAATGAATCCAACTATATTGTTTAAACTCTGAGTTGTGTGTGTGTTGTTGCTCAGACAAAGGTTCAACCTGACAGCGTGTGGCAATGGCTTAATGGTCTCAACAGCCTATTATTTTCCTCAGATCTGCCCTTTTCTTTCTCTCCACTGCTCATTTGAAAAGGCTGACGAGTGGGAGTTGAGGACAACTGGTGCGTCTGAGTGAATGTGAGAACATATGTGCAAAAAAGAGCCGTCAGACTGATCACAAGGCTAAAAAGGTCAATCTTTGTAAGAAAAACTTCTATCTATCTATCTATCTATCTATCTATCATGGGGAAAACATGCCTATTATATATCATAGATACCGAGATGTTGACAAGTCTTATCACAGTCACACTGTGTGTTTGTTTGAAGAAAAGAGGTTTGGGAGTTTGACTTTTTATACTGAGTCAGCAAAACACACTACAGGGTATATGTAATACAGCCGGTCTGGCGCCCCTAATGCTCTCTCATAAGGTGTTTCCACAGTTATCCTCAGGGTCTATTTTTTTAGTGCGTCTGCTCTGTGTGAAGACACAGCTGAGCAAGCCGAGTTAAACTACAGTGTAGAAATAATTACAAACTGGGTGTAGGAGAAGTGACGATAGAAAATGGAATGGAAAATGGATGGAATTATGACATATGCAAGAATAAGATAAATCATGTCTTAAAATAAGAGGTCCGCAATCTAATGAGGTCAGAGGGAAGGATGTGCAGTTTCTGATGTGTTTTAAAAACAAAAAACAAAAAAAACCTAATTATTCAGTATACATTTTTTTTTTTTTTACTCATCGAAAAGTTTATTGCGCTTGTGGTGTTGGAAATCACTTGACGTTTGCTCAAGATATAATTCTTGAACAAACTTATTGAAATACTAGGGGTCTACCAAGAGGTGGCAGTAGAGTCCTGAAAATGAGAACGTATTATAGATTCGGCTGTCGGCGGGAAAAGCGTGTGTTTGATGTTTATTGTTGAACAATAAGAGCACATCATTTTTTTCAGGTGGCGTAAGTACAATGTATATATATGTATATTTGCATATTAAATTATTCTCATGGCATATGAATTCAAACAAACCATAATTTTTTTTTTAAATAAAGAAATGCATGGAACCCTGTAGAGGTGCCCGTTCAAGTGTCTGCGTGCTTAATTCTCTTCAGCAGTGCAATTCCTTGTTGTTGCTGCGTCCCTCCCTGCTACACCTAATTCTCGAACCGCATGTCCTGCTTCAATTAGTTCTGCTCATTATGCTCCCCCATAGGGTGTTGAATGCCTTTTTAACAAAAAGTCTGCCCAGCTAAATTCAGTGGTGGGGTTTTACTCTAATCAACAGAAAATTCAAGGGAAGAGCTCGAGAACCGCCAGCCACCAGGAACAACGGGCAACTTGGAACGGCAGCGTGAGACACACACAGGTGTTTTTTTTTTTTTTTTTCCCAGGCTCAAAAACAAACATCCTAGTCTAGAGAGCCTAGTCTGCCAGGATAAACTGCGATTGAATAAAAAACAGAGGATTTGGCGGAATCTAGAGCTCTCATTCCAGCGGATGTGCACAGCCTACGCCTGACATGTTTGGAACAAGATTATGATCCAGCACGCAGGAAAAAAATAAATTTAATAAATAAATAGAAACACTTCTCAGCACAACATGTTGTGTAGCGATTACGCCGTTTCCAGAATTGGTTCTCAGAGATCCTGCGGGATTTTCTCACACGGCACCAAATGCCAAAAAAGCTTTCTTCCCATCTTTCTGTTGGAAACATCTTCATTTGATTTAAACATGAGGGTTTTTTTTTTTTTTTTGGATGAAGAATGGAGTTTATCCTCTCAAGACATGCCAATGAATCGCTTCCGATATATGAAGCCCTGAGTAGTATCTCACAAGTATTTGAAATCACAGATGAGTTAATAGCTTGATTTTTAAGTTATTGACCCGCAGCAGAGACCCTTGATGAGCACTCAGAATAATTTGAATGGAGAAACCTGGGAGCAGACACATGTCCCGCCCCCTTACTGTACGCTAACAGCCAACAGCCTGAGTTGTTATGGCCAATCCCGGGAAAATTACCCGGCCAATCGCATTGGTTTTACGACATTCGAGAGGTACAACACAGAACGTGTCGGCGAGCTGCCACCATGGCCGGCACGGATTCAGTCATGAATGAAGATGGCGTTGTAAATCCGCGTGCGTGCGCAGGGAAAAAGAAGGAGTCTTATAAACATCATTCCGCAGTCAGGCAGGGTTGCCAGGTCTCACGCTCCTGCCGTGTGACGCAGGCTTTCAGCGTCTGCCTCACGCTCTCGCGCCACTCCATGGTTACAGCTGGCGTGAGCCGTGAGGTTCCAAGTCGTGAGCCTGTGATTGAGTGCGTGCATGTAGAATGAACAAAAATTTCACTCAGGCAGGTGCCCAACATTGGCAACTCTGGGCAAGATAATGTATTTATTTTATTTTTTAACGATTTCTAATTGACTAGACTGTTAGTCACATGTATATGTTTTTTTTTTTAATAGAATAATGTCACACCAGCCAAGTCTTTATTGACTTTTGGGTCATTGGTTGAGTCCTTTCTTTGAGGTTTCTGTATTTGAGGATGTGATACATGCCCTCATTGTCTTGCCCTTAAAGGCAAATAACAGAAAGATTATCTTGTCCTACACTGCGTAATTGTTTCTTTTGTAATGTTCCTAAGTCAAGATCCCAAAGGACATTTGGTGTGATCTTTTTCTTTTGTTTTTCAAAATGAATAGCCTGAAGATCTCGGTAACAGACGTGCTGCCATGACAACAGGTGAAGATTTGATAAACTGTTGCTGCTCGTCCCTTGGCGCAGAACAGTCATTTGTCACCTGTAGCAGCAACAAGGCAAAAAACGATTCCCAATCCGAAGTCATCTTTGTGTACGTCTGATGAATTCATGTCCCATAGTCCTCATATCTTATCACAGCATTGTAAAAATGTAAATGTGGAAGAATTTGTTTAGATGTTGAATGCAATTTTTTTTCTTTTCGAATGATGCTTGTTGAGGTTATTAAATAGAAGGAAGAGACCTCACTTTGCTCCTTTTTTTTAAAAAAAATTCTACATTTACCTTCATGCTGACTTAGCAATGCAAATGCAAAGTGTCTAAATTTGATGAGATTTGCAGGATTTTCATCTACATTTATTGTCTTTTTAATGTTGTTTGTAAATTTTAATTACTCTGTTTGAGTAAGATGCATAAACACTTTCTTCACATCTTTCTATTGGGAAGAAAGAAACTGTATATCATATATACAGTATGATATGATATATACAGTATCATACTGTATATATGTATATATGTGTGTATGTGTGTGTATGTACACATAAAGGTTGCTATTGTCATACATTTCACAGGTACGATTGTGTGCCCTGCTTCCTGCCCTTTCCCATTATTAATAGTTTTGAAGGGATTACACCAGCAACACTGCAACTGGCTGTCGCATTACTTTAGGTCAAACATCACCGAGCAGCACTAAATGTGTAAAAACACATTTAGCGTTTTCTCCTTTTTTACTGAGCCCGCCGTCAGAAGTGCGAGTTGCAAGTTAAAAAGGTCAATACACTTGTGACTCCGATCAGAATTAAATCATTCACATGCACTGTGAAACGCGGCTACGTTGGGTGTTGCAAAGTCCAAGCAGAATCATACAAAAAAAAGGAAAATAAAAATGCAAAGCTCTATCAAAGAAAAATTCGAGAGCCATTTTTTTTTTTTAACTAATAATATCCCATTCAAAGGACTAGATTTGGATGTTTTCATAATTGGTATGCAGACTTAATCTCCAGCGCTCTCCATAGCTCTGCTTTGATACTTTCTTCAGCCGTCTAACTTCTCAGCATTGAGTAGTTTCAAATTTAAATCACTAAAATACTTCCCAAACAGCCTTAAAGGGTCCCCCCCCCCCCTCTCTCACAGATGAAGGGATTGAGGCTGGGTGGGTGGTTGGTGGTGGCGGCGGTGGTGGAAATGAAAACAAAATGTAAAGTAACTTCCGACATAGTTGTGATTAGTGCACACGTTTCCAAAAAAAGAGAAAAAAGAAGAAAAACAGAAAGCGACGTCCTCGGGGCTCTTTGGCTCCGTCGGCGTCTGCGTTTCAGCCTGGATCGCGACGTATGGCGAGCTTCTGTCTGTCGGCCCACAGCTTTGAAGATTAATGGCGGTGAGGTTGGTGGGGAGCGGGCGGCTCGCTGGCCGGGGTCACCGCGGTGGTTGTCACGGAGGAACACGGCGCTCGATAGTGGGTTTTGTGGTCGGAGACCTCCAGTCTGCGGCACTTTCCCGTGTCCACCGCGCTCATCAGCATGCACGCCACGTGACGCCTCCCTCTCTTTCTTTTCCTCCCTCCCTCTCTCTCTCTCTCTCTCTCTCTCTCTCTCAATCCCCCCCACCCCAATCTGTTCTCCTCCCTCCTCTTCCTGCTGCGTGTGTCTCCCTCTCGCTACTTCTCCTCTGGCTCAGTGGTGTGTTTCCAAGAGATAAGACCCTTGCTCATTTCACACATGAGCAGAGTGGAGCAGGGGAAGGCTCGCTGTGTGCGTGTGTGTGTGTGTGTGTGCGTGCGCGCGCACGTGTGTACGTGCAAGTGTGTACCTGTGTTTGTGTGTGTGCAAGTTTGTACTCTTATGCATGCGCTCAAAGAGAGAGCAAGTGCCGACTGACTCCCAAGTTTTTCCTCCACTGGCTGCTTCTGTATTTCTTTCTTCTTCTTCTTTTTTTTTTTTTTTCCAAGCGCTGATTCGTCCATCTTGCTCGACTGTCTGACAGAGCGGGAAAGTTACTTCAAGTCACTGTTTAACTCTTTGACGCCTCTGCGAGTGTGCGATTCTTTTGAGCAAGTCATTGGTCAACAAGTTTTTTTTCAATTGATTCATTTATTTATCTTTACCCAAATCTAAAGATTCTTCTGTGTCACAGTTACAGCAACCCGACATGCTTCATCTG
Source organism: Nelusetta ayraudi (assembly GCF_046127955.1). Taxonomy (NCBI): domain Eukaryota; kingdom Metazoa; phylum Chordata; class Actinopteri; order Tetraodontiformes; family Monacanthidae; genus Nelusetta; species Nelusetta ayraudi. The sequence continues at coordinate 2,056,968 of NW_027466113.1, forward strand.
AGTTGCCTTCACCAAACATTGGGACTGAAATGCACTCCACATTTAGCCACTAAGCTGCTGCCCAACACTAAAAAAAGGAGGGGGAAGAGGGTGGGGTGGGGGTGGAATGACTGAAAAAAAGTGAATTTCAAAATATTTGTACCTGGAGATGTCTGGAAGCCTAAATGACTCAGGTCGAATAAAAGGAGTCGTTTATAAACAGCTGCAAAACACTGCCTCGGAGAAAAGTGGAGAAGACCAAGGGCCAGATCGTGGCCTCAAATAGCATCATCTTTTACAATGACAATGCACCCGTAATCTGCACCATGTTGGCGGTGTATCCACAAAGGTTTATGCCCTGATGATATCCCGGCAGAAAAAAACTCCAACAAATCTGGCTCCTGACTCAGGGCCGCAAATTGAGATCATCACCACAATGTGTTACATCCACATAAGTAAATACACTTGTTGAATGTCCTCGTGGCCAAGAGAAAAACAAATAGAAAACAGGAACAACAAAAAAGAGCTGGCTTGCATCACGGCTGAAGTTCAGAGGCCTGCAGCCAAATATCAATAATAATTAAAGCTGCAAGCAGCGTTTGCGGGACTGAGCCGCCGACCTCTGCCGTCTCATGCTGATGACCCCCGACCTCTGCCGAGGCCCCCCATGCCCGCCGACATCTGTCGAATTTTGGCAATTTTTATACAACTTGAAATATGTCACTTCCTGTTTGTCGTAGCAAAAAATTAGAACATACACGACGTAGAGCTTGACGAGACAAAGGCGTGAGCTTTTGTAGCATGAATTTTCAATGTTTCTAGAGGGTGCTATGGGCATTTTTGAAATACATCGACTTTAAAGAGCTATAAAATGAAAACGGTGCAACACTTATGGACCAATCCTTTGATGTTGACCTTCTGGCAGTCTAGTCTGTGTAAAACAAAAGTTTTGAAACTTCCACCATTCACAGTTTTTGAGTTCTGTGATGCTGGATGATTTCAAACAAGTGAAAATAGCTAACTTCCGGTTTTTCAGGGGTCAAAGGTCAGGGGGTCATAATGTAGGTCTCTATCCAAGGAATGCGTGGGTTTTTGTCCCATGTTGTTTCAACCTTCCTAGAGGGCGCTAGAGGCTTTTTAATTTTTGCGGCGGGATTTTGAGGGATTTTTGGTCAATTTTCAAAGTGCATCGACTTTGGAGGGCTGTTACACAAAACATATTTTGTATGGTAAGGGGGTCAAATTTGAGCGGAAAAGGGCGGCGGAAGAATAAGAATAAACATACGAATAACAATCGAGTCTTCGCCTTGCGAAGACCTGCTCTGATGAGAGCAGGCCTTTGCTGAGGCTCAGTCAGATTTTCATTGACAGCTGGCTTTGCTTCTCTAGTGCTGTAACATCATCTCGTCTTTGGACAAATAATAGTTGGATCAAAAAAACAAACTGTTATATGGCAACTTCACAATCTTGGGACATTCCTTCACCTTGATCTGCCTGCAGATGGTTCTCTCCTGCTCATTTCTCTGGTGGAGTCTTTAAAGAGCTCCACCAGACTGCTGAACACCCTCCGGCTTTAACTGGCTAATGGGGAATTGCAGCCAGCAGGCCCAACTCCCATCCTGGGTTCTGAGACAAGGAGGATTCAGTTTTTGGCATTGGAATCCTGTGCAGGGGTGGTGATGTGAGATTAGCTGCTGTCACCTGAAGAGGTGAAGAGGTGACTTGTGCAGTCGAGGGCGAAGATGGGATCACCACGGGTATGGTAGAGATACTGGGTGTGACGAACATTGAGAAGCAGCTACTGGGAAACCATAGTAGAGATTAAAAATACATTCAAATGAAAGCTGCAAGCAGCATTAGCCTAGGCGGTAGAAACTGAAAATTTTCATCAAATGAAGAGAAAATTGCAACTTACAACCTAAGGACCCAGCCTACGGAGGACCTATCCTACGAACGACGCATCCTTTGAAGGACACATCCCGTGAAGGAGACAGCCTATGAAGGACTCATCCTCCGAAGGACACGGCCTCCGTTTCTTCTTAATATTATTCTGTCCTTATTGAGCGCTAATTTGGCCCTCTGGACATGCTCCAAAAGCTCACCAAATTTTGCATGGCGGTAGAAACTGGTGAAAACTTTGATCAATTGAAGAGAAAATTGAAACGTTTGACGAAGGACCCATCCTACGAAAGATGCATCCTACGGAGGACGCATCCTTTGAAAGACTCATCCTACGAAGGATGCATCCTAATGCGTCCTTCGTAGGATGCGCCCTTCCTTTGTAGGATGCGTCCTTCTTTGGTAGGATGCGTACATACTACTATTACAAATACATAAGACTGTAAAATGACGGAATTGAACTAGGCCTGGGCGATAAAACGATTACGATAATATTCACGATTAAAAGCTCCACGATAACGATGATAAATGCATGAGCTGTTATTTCGATAACCCAACCAATCCCACAGGAGAGAAACAAGCGCGTACAAAATGAACAGCCAATCCCAGCAGAGAAACAACGGCGTGCTTCCTTCCCTCCACCCGCCTCCTCTCGCTCGCAACAACTCAGATGGGAGACACACACAGCCATCCGCTAAATCTAGTATAGGAACATGTAGAAATGAGTAGCGAGGAGCAATCAGAAGTCGAGGGAAGTGAAGAAACTGTCGGCTACCTCAGGTCCGACTAAGTACAGGCTAACGCTAATGCAAATTATGTCGGAGAACAGTCCCAAGCAAAACGGGAAACACCACGAACCTCTTTCAACATCTCAAGAAGTACCACGATAAAGAATGGTATGAAAGCCAGAGTTTACGTTTTCATGCTAGCCTCCCCACAGGTAATGCTAAAAACAACGCACTGCTGCGCCCAGGGGGAGTGTGCTGCATGATACTCCCGCTAGCAGTAGCAGTAGCCTAGCTAGCGACAGTGCTAAGTAAACAGTTGCTCGTCAAACAACAATACAGTCAGCCTTTAATGCAGCTACCCTGTACAAGAAAAAAATCGACGCGGTACAGAAACATAACCAGAGCAGTGACGTGCAATATTGTACTGTCTGTCTGTACCTCTTTTTATTTATTTTTTAAATTTTATTTAATCAGTTCAGTACACTACCTCTAAAATGTTTGAGAGATGTTAAAAACGAGACACATAATCCTCAACATTTAAGTTATTTTATTTCAGTACATCTAAGATGTAAAAAATAATACAAACGTCTTGGTTCTGTCGGGTTGTTGTTGAATGTTTTGTATTGTCATACATTCTAACAATCAATATATTAAAATAATCCTTCTGGTTTCTTTGCGGTCCAAGGAGAATACTAATATTAAAACTATTATTGGAAATATACAGTCCAGTTAAGACGACTGGACCGTCAGGAATGTTATCTTCTTGTACTTGAAGATTAAGTTGATTAATCAGTCCAGTTGCCTCAACTTAAACTTTGAGTGCTAACATGACCTGGATGACTACGAACCTTCACAGATTTTATCTTGTTGTGGAAAATTTTTAACATGTCCACTGTCAAGTTTATTTTGAACTGGTCTTCCGCGGGCTTAGTCCCTAATAAAAAAAAACCTTGGTCAAAGTGAGAGGAAAAAAAAAAAACATGGTACATCACAAAAGTGCCGGTGATGCTGCTGCTGTGACTGAAAGGAAGTAAGCAAAACATGTAGTGGGTGTCACATAAATAGATTACAATAGGAAGACAGCAAGGATTAACGCATACAATGAAGAATGTTGCTGATGCAGGAGTAGTCCATGTATTCAAAGTCATGCAACTAGTGTTGAGGAGCAGGATCTAAAATAGCCGTTGTCTTGAGTTTATCCAGAGACAGCATGGAGGGAGCCAGATGATAATTACCAGGATGTATGTCCGCTGGATGGCAGGAGACACAGTATCATAGGTGAAGTCCAGGAATCGGATGACGATGTGATTTGATCCCTGCTGAATGGCTGGCAGCAACCCACTACGCCCACAGTATCTGGAAGGGTGCATAGACAATCTGAGGAGGCGGCTCCCCCTGGAGTGCAATTACCGTCCAGGTATCTGGTACTTTTTTTTTACTCAAAACTTTGAAGGCAGGTAACCATTTTCCAACCAGTTGCATAACGTCGTCCGTGGCCACAGACCCTGTCAGCACCACAGCAAAGACAACAACACAGGGAAACAGTGGGCAACACCTCACATACCAGATTCAGAACAGACACTCAGCCATTTTCCTCTGGGAGCATACAGCCTTCCGTGGCTTGACCAAAATTAATAACACACATTCATTGCACAGAGCTATTGAACCTGCGGTGCATGAAAGAACTGCAGCGTGCAGAGGAGGAGAAAGAGACTGCAGCAAAGACACACTGCATGCCAGAGACAAAGGGAATCATAAAGCCTCTTAAGCTGGAATAAACTGCTGGTGCCACTGCTTGCGCTGCTCGCTTATTAAACTGAGGTTAGCTTGCTGTGGCAGCTTTTTACCAAGGCCATTTTTTTTTTTTTTTTTAAATCGTTTGCTGAATCTTATGCCATGTTACAGCACTACCAAGCTTTTTGGTCACATAGGAACGGGCAGTTTCCTTGGAACGGGCCTCAGGGGAATCAAAAATTGAGCTGCTTTTTAGATATAGACAGCTGGCCAGTGTCAGCATTTTATCACAACAGTAATGTAGTGAAATCAATCCAAACTGTTTTATGAGTGACTTTTATTATTGATACATTTTTCCTAAATTTAAAGTTGTTTTATCCCTTGTTTTTTTTTTTAAATGAAAAGTGAAAAGATCAAAATAAGACTTAAAAAGGAATTGAAATAAGGACAAAGAATATATATATATTCATGCCTTGAGTAAATTATTAATTGACATAATGAATATTTTTTGGACAAGGTGATGCACTACAGACTATTCCAGTGTCAATCATGGTCTGCATCCTTCGAACGAAGCGTCCTCCATCTAAAGGAAGCGTCCTCCAGGGACCCGGCCTCCAAGGACGAATCAAAACTCCGCCTCCCCGGTAACCACACGGGACGGTCTAGCCTTCGGCGTATTTCCTGGTTGCGTCACCGCCGTTTACTCCTGCTGGCCAACCCCGGAACTGACGTTTTCATAGCATCAAGCTAACCATTGGTTCGCCATCGAACAATGGCATCGGATGTTCAAATAAGTAAAAACGCTATGTTAAAAACTGAATACTTTATGTGAAATTTCAATACTTAAATTTATACGTTGTGTGTCTTTGCCAGTACATGCCGCTAATTTCAGCTGACTTCCCAGGATCCCACGATGCTTTGCAGCACCATGCAAAGCATCCTGGGATACAGAAGGACGCGAAGGATAGTAGCGGTGTGTCCTTGGAATCAGCTAAAGCAGGGCGCATTTCCGAGGGTGCATTTGGAGCATCCTTTGGACTTTTGGGAATTGGGACAAGCCTTTGCGCAGCGCTATGACGCAACTTCCTTTCAATTGCATGCTCTGAAGGATGCAGACCCTGAATTGACACACAGCCCTAGACACCTTGTCCACCTTCTTCTTTATTGGTTTATTTGAGGATGTAAGCTTTCACCCTATAAAGGATTTTTTTTTTAAATCTTTTTGATTTTATTATGCATGTTACTGGTGATTAAAATAAAAGATTTCCTCCAAAATAAGTTTGATGGATTCCCGCCCAATGCTGCTACATACTTGCCACTAATGGAGCTAAATGGAGCGTTTAGCTCCCTATGACTTCTGTCCCTGGCTGCCAAGTACAAAAACGTCTGCACCTCTATTTTTCATCCAAGTCTTTTCAATATCTTTAAATGTTAAATTTTAATAGCACTATATTAAAAATGGTTTAGATTTTTTTTTCCACACAATTTTTTGTGTTGTATTGTAACGGCTCTAGTAGTCATTGATACTGGCCCAAATTTGGCCCACGGGCCAGAGTTTGACACCTATGCACTAGTAAAAAAAAAAAAAAAAAGAACACAAACTGAGAAGCCAAGTTGAGCCAAACTCAGCTGAGTAGGGACTTGAGGAAAAAGCCCAGAAACCTGCATAAACCCCCCGCCAAAGAAAATAAAAAAATAATAGCAAAAGAAATGAGTTGTGTACAACTTCAGCCACCAAGAAACACTTTTCCCTGATAATGTTTTGACCAGAGCCTTCACCGCTGCTCCAAAAATAAGTCTTGAGTAACTGGAACTTTGGAAATAAGACAGATGGATCTAATAAAACTCTCATCAGCACACTATGGGAGACACATTTACTAGTCTGCAGAGGTGCAAAAAAAAAAAATTTAACATCTATCAGAATGCAAGTGGCTTTCATTGTACTCTGGGGTCGGTTTGCCTGTTTGTTAGCTGCTTTTGGTTTAAATCATTTCACTTAACATTGTCTGCGACAAAGTTCAGAGTGACAAGGTGCGTGTTCGTCTGTGTGTTGTCACGTAAATGTGCACAAAAATGAAGGGTACGTTGAATCAATGAATGCCTCTGCCAACCGTCTGAATAACAAATAACGCCATTAGTGAGCCAGGGGTGTTCTCTGCCAAGGTCCTCCAAGATGAATGGCTCTATCACTGCCTCACACACCGAACACACACACACACACACACAAGCACACACACACACACACACACACATGCGAGCACACACACGCACACACACATACAGAGGGAAAGAGAGAGAGAGAGGTACTGCGCCACATCGGTAGCTGATGTGTTAAAAGTACCAATCACACTGATCTGTTCACCATCGCAGTGTTTTCTCTCTCTCTCTCTCTCTCTTTTTCTCTCTCTCACCGTCTTGTGTGAGGTTGCCAGTCCTTCTCCTTATCTGCCATCTTGACATTGTTATTCAGGTCCACGAGGTGCTGTACGAGTCTTAAATTGTTTCCAGTTTGACTTTGATGAAAGTGACTTTTACCCGTTCAATATGGAAAATGGCTTTTGTACTAGTTTGTGGCTGCTATTCATTTTGCTGTGCCCTTATCTGTGTGACGTTCAGATTTGAGCGTTTGGGGAAGTTGAAGTGGTTTTGTTTTATTAAAATGTAGGGTTCTTTTATGCTGACCCTTGCAAGTCCCCTTATTATGCAAATAATCTCACAAATAATATTTATCTACAGGCTGCCAAAGAACGCATCAGAGATGAGAAGAAGTTCTGTTTTTACCTTTTTTGTTTGCTCCACTTTTCAGATAGTGTGTGCTTAAAAAGCCACCTGTGATGTCACAAAGGGCAACACTCAGAGACAAGTTTCAAGACAGTTCATTGTTGCCTCCAAAACCACATTGATTTGTATTGTCCCTTACCAAACATGTGGATAGTACATAAGTTGTGCATCAGTCTCAGCCACAAGCAAAGGTTGTGGGTTTGATTCCCAGCTGAGTCACACCAAAGACTATAAAAAAAATTGTACTGAGTGCCAAGCATCACACAATAGTGATAGTGGAATGGCAATCACCTGTAGCCTTTATTTTGGTTTGGTAAAAACCAACATTTTTCTTTTGAAATAGTAAACAGTAAAAAATGAAAATTCTTCATTTGGTTATTTTGGTTCAGTTACGTATGAAAAGCTCCACCCTGCAATTTTCTTTCAAGGTAAGGTTGGAATTAAATAAGGCCTCCAGCTCCCAGAAAGTGCTTGGTGCTCTCAGAGCACTCGCATTGCCCAGATTTGATTAGTAATGTCTCCCTTCATGACTTTGTATTTTTGTGTCTCTATATTTCTTTCAAAATGGGCTTGGGTCTCTCCTGTGCCTATTTTTCACCTTGCCCCGCATTTATAAGAAGATTGTCAGGTTTGTGGGCTGGTCCACTGTGAAGGTATTAGTTCTGTTTGTGCTTTTGTGCACTATTCTCCTGGCAAAGCAGGGCTGTGGCCCAAAATATCACTGTGGCAGCACGGCTTTTAGATGGATCTTCTATTTTTGTAGGAGTGCTGAGAATGTTTTAAGTCCGCAGTCAATTTTTTTTTTTATAACATTAATTTTCCTCAAAGCAGAGTGTTAGTTTTCAAACTTACTTATATGAGAGAAAACTACTGTGTGACTTACTATATTTGTAAATCATTGTTTTTTTTTTTCCTCACTAAAGGAAAATCTTACAGAGCAAGCATTTTCCCTTCCATTTTTTTTTACTTTTTTTTTTTTTTACCCTTTTTTGCCGCTGTGAATCGTCTGGATTTCCATCTCATTTGAGATTAGCTGAGAAGAGCTGTTTTGGATTAGCTGAGCTCCTCTCTCCCTCTGACACGCTCAGATAAGAGAGCATGCAGTCCCTGAAACACACTAGTCGAGGAAAATGCCCTTTCTCTACATGGTTAAGACCGCTCTTCCTCTCTCTTGTTGCCCAGTGCAAACCCTTTGTTGAACGGATTATTGTGACAGACTTTAAAGGGCTGCTATCATGCTGTCAAGCAAAGAGTGACTCTGTTGAGTATTACCAAAGTGTTAGACCAATACACGTGGTGGACATTTGTCTGCTTAGAGTTATGCAGACATTCTCACACATTACTGCCAACTTGGTTATAATGCGTGCAGCTTAGCCACGTTATGAAAGATTACGTTGCCCGGAGTTAATGAGAGAAATTCAGTCATAAATAAATTGTAAGAAAAAGTAGCTTACCTAAAATTTCTTTCATTGCCACCGAATAAAAAAATTTACATATTTCAAATTACTGATTGTTGTTCATACAAAAATAGAATGAATGATCATGTGATGAAGGCATCTTTGGAGCACAGGGTTTTAATTAGTCATGAATACACCTTAGTTTGTTCTGGACACATCCAATCACCATCTTGCAGACTGCAGGAAAGAATAGATACACATAAAACATTTAGGGGACCTCGGTAACATGACAAGCTTTTGACCATATACAATTTAAATCCATACATATTGATCTTTATAATCTTAAAAGGAATAATAATAGACAGCGATTCAAATTGAAGCAATTAAAGCAATAAATGAGATAGCCTTTGTATAGTCTGTGAATTCTAACACAGGCAATGCATAGACGGTGTGGACATAACATGATGGTCCAGTGGTGTAAAGACATCAATATCTTCCTCAACAAGTGGAAAATCAAAGAGATTGTTGTTAACTTCAAGAGAGGACACTGTATCTCCTTCTGACCACCGATGCCACTGATGGCATGGGGAGGGTGAGCAGCACCAAGTTCCTGGGTGTGCACATCTCAGAGGACCTCTTCTGGACCAACACCTCATCGCAAGCCAAGTAGAGTTAGCATGAATCTTTCGCCCTCCCTTTACCTTCAATCTGAGTTTAACACCAGTTAGATTGATGGCTGTGCTTGAGGGTAAAGTTTTAGGATTAAGATTGGATTTGGTAGTGGGCCTTAAACGACCTCTACCTCAACTCTCTCGACTCTCCATTATTTGTTCCTTCTATTGGTTAACAATCGAGAGTGTCCTCTCTGGCTCCATCTCTGTGTGCGGTCCAGAGGCTGCACTGCCTCCTGACTAAAGACCCGGCAGTGCATTGTCAATACTACTGCTAAGCCTCGCTGAAGCTTCCAAGCCTGGGATTCGTCTTCAGCCACCTGCTTTCAGAAACAATGTACCAGAGTCTCCGGACCCGCGAAGCACCACACCGCCGAACAGCGTTGATACAGACGAAGAAGAAGAAAAGTGACACGGATTTGAAATGGCAATTCAGATTTTGATTGTGATTTATTGATTTAATTTGAAGCAGAATGACTTTGAGAAACTCAGGTAGCCAGATTTTTCAGATATGGTAAACCTTATACTTGCTTCTTTGCCACATATCACACCAACAAGCACTGTTCATTGAAATCACCTCACATCAAGCACAGACAGACACCACTCGATGCCTTTCGGCATCAATGGTGCCCAATTTTCCAATTTCCTCCTTAAATCAAATGCAAAGAGATTAGTCCTGAATGATAGTGCATCTTTCTCAGCAGCTTGTAAATGTCAGGAGTAAAGCAGCAGTCAATCACCCGGAGTGACTGTTAAACAGCAATCAGCCTCTGCCTGAGGGAATTATTAAAAGATGAGGGCAACTCGACATGACAAGACTACAAATAAGAAAATAAAGTTTTTTTCTCTCCCTCTCTCTCTCCCTCTCTCGCTCTTCTGTATAGGTGTGTGTGTGAGCAGGTGAGGTTGGAACAGGAAGTCGTCGCTCAACAATCCTGATGACGTCAGACTTCTATCACTTCAAGCTGCAAATATGACGCAGGACTGAAACATAACATAATTTAATGAAGTACAATCTCAGCTGTTAGAACTAATCAAAACAACCCAGGCAAATCCAGTGTCACGCACCTCTATCGTCTCGTAAATTTTAATGAGATTTTTGCCAAATGTCACACAGTGTTGCCAGATTTCACGAGAGAAACAAGCAGCCAGGTGTAAAGTAGCCCCAGAGCAGTGACCTGCACCATCACGTAAATTAATATATTTTAAAGAGAATAAAACAGGGAGCTTTATCGACAACAAGAAGCCGAAAGCCCACTCAATCAAAACAGTGCTGTCTACATTTACGTCAACCAGAGTACACTTTTTCAGTGCATTTGCACTGGTGCATTCTGATTTGTCTAGTTAATTAAATTGGATCCCAGCATTACTTTATGTATGACTGGCTGCGTTTATGGAGGCCTTCAGCCCACTCATTGTCCCATTTGACTCAGTAAATCTGACTCGCGTAAGTGCCAATTGCAAGATAAGTTGCTGCTGAAGTTTCTATGCGTTGGTTAGCGCATGCAGTTGATTCTGAGGAGTGTACACAGTTTGTGTAGTGACACAGGTGCTACTCTTTAGTCTGGATTATGACATGTATCAATGTCCAGTATACAGCTGCCACTGTCTTACTGCAAGTCTGTACTCTTAAACGGGTATGGAAATGTTAATTGCAGAAGATGCGCTGATTAAGGGGCATCACGAGGCTCCATTCGTTGGATCAGGGAGGACGACTTCTTATTTGTAAAGTGGTTGGATACTCCGGAGAGCTCTATGTGCTTAGATGTACGTTCTGTGTACAGTGGGGAGAAAGTTTTCCACTTTTCTTTCATTCTTTGGAATAACCAAAGAATACCAAGAAATAGTAGTAGTAGAAGAAGTAGTTTACAAACAAACGTTGCTGTTTTTAATGGTCCAATCATTCATGGCTTATTTAAAAGTTCAGCATGCATATTAACCTCAATTGATTCAATGTTTGTTCAACTGTTTTTTTTATGTTTTTTTATTTTTTTTTAGGGTGAGTCATAATCATGCCTTTGTCACGAGGTTAAAGTGAGAGCAGTGCAGCACAATCTGAACTTAAATTGCATCCCTGCTCTGCCACTTCTCATCCTTTGCTGTGCTTGATCTTGTACCTGTGTCATCAGATGTTGAGAGCTCAGGGCACAAAGGCCTGGCTTTGGAAACACATAGAGGAGCGTGTAATTACCCTCTGCTTTGATTACCCCTTCTTTGAAGCGGCCTGTTCAATAGCCATTACAGGGAGACACTTCTCTGGCTGCTGTGTAATGGCCCACTGGCCCAGTTTTAATTTGCGCTCCAGCACGCCAGCATGGTCCTCTCACTGACCGGTGCTCATCGATCGCAGCCAGACCCTGCCAGGCGCCACACTTTCATGCTGCAGCCTTATTCTATCTTTCTCTCTCTCATTTCCTTCAATTGAGCAAAATTAAACTTTAGATCTATCATTCAAATACTGTAAAAAAGAAAAAGTAAAGATATTTAAATATATAATACAAAAAATTGTTGGTTTTGGAGGAAATTTACAGACACTGCCCTGGTTATTTCCACCTGCGCCTCATTACCTTGTGTCTGTTTATAGTCTTTCTCTCCTTTTGTCCATGGCAGTTGATCGCGTTGTTAGTAAGTGGATTTCTGCTGCTACTTTGAAGTTTTTCTCCAACCTCAAAGTTATGTTTTTCTGTTGTAACTTTTGTAAATATTGTTTTTTTTTTTGTTTTTTTTTTTAATCTTTTGCTTTTCATATTCAGAGTTAAGTTAATTATTGTGATTTTCTACTGCAATTTGCCTTGGAAGAGTGTTTTTCAGTTTATTCCTTTCTGCATTTTTTTTTAACATCCTCCTTGAAGAGATTTTGAGTTGTACTTTCAAAACTCTTCAAAATTGTTTCTTTGGAACTTTTTCCAATCATACATTTGGGTCCAGTACTGAGCTGTCTTGTCATTACGCACTGGACACAATGGACCCAGCCTACTCTAACAGTCTCAGATCTGCAGAGGGGACTCCAGGAAATGGCGAACAGTCTATGCAGGTGATTCTTCTACCTGCACAGGTACAGCAGGTTTTCACTCAGCTCACCAAGGATAAGCCCCCTACATTTTCAGAGGCTTGCCTTTCCGGCAGTTCCTGGAGGATCAAGTAATTGATACCATTGACTGTCCCTCACGTTCATGTGACCTAAACACAATAAAACACATCTGGTAGGTTTCCTACAGACGATCTGGCCTGATGCAGTGAGAATTCCGTCAAGCTTCCCACGGACCTAAAGTTTCCAAAGTGCATAATAGACACTTAGGGTCTGGGGAGATAACTGACTGTTTTTTCACAGGGTCAGCTCGGCCTGCATTGGGGTCAGGGTGCACCTGTGGTCGTAGTTCCGTTGCCCCACAACAAGTGCAAGTGTGGTCAACATTGGCGCTATATTGGGCTCCACTAGTGACTCTAGACTTCTGTAACTGGTCCAAATCCTGCAACTGTAACCTATAGCTACTTGTATCCTCGCCAGATAGAGGTTACATATTCAATCATGCTATATTTCAACTACGTGAATGTCTGATGATGTCAGATGAGTCAACATGTCCCAAGCATTCTCCTTACTCTAGATATCATCGTTTAGTATTTCACTTCTTTAGGACAGAGTCACTAGCATACCGTGTAGGACAAGTTAAATGCTTTTAAGAAGATGTGTCGACATAGTGAAAGATCATTACTCCCTGTCAGGTGAACTGGAGGTTGACAGCAACTTCTAGACAGGACACACCTTAGTCACATGCCAGACTTTCTCATCCATGAAAACCTGTCACCACGGAAACACAGAACTAACCCATGTGATGTGAGGTTTCATTCTTAGTTTTTTTTCCAAGTGACCCTGGTGCTGTTTGTGTGTGTGTGTGTGTGTGTGTGTGTGTGTGTGTGTGTGTGTGTGTGTGTGTGTGTGTGTGTGTGTGTGTGTGGTTGTGGGCGTGTGTGTGTGTTCATGGATTCAGGGGGTCGGAGGAGCTGGGGTTAACAGAGACAGTTAATTAAGGAATGCAAATGATGTTGTCATAACAGCTATTCAAAAAGTGTCATCCTGCCTTACGCGCTCGCCAGTTCAGGCAGATTTAATAAGGAACCCTCTCACACAAACCCATCTGCATGAAATACAAAGTGATCTCTCAGAGAGGAGTCCTACTCTTCCAGGCATGACAACGAAATTCACGCTAAGTAGAGTCACGGTAGGTGAGAGATTGAGACGCAGCTTCTCACACTGACACTGTGAAGCAAAAATGACCAGGGGGTTACTTCAACAAAATGTGTGCTTTTAATGTGTGCTTTTGTATGTTTTTTATCTCCTAAAGCAACTGTTTGTGGTGAAAAGCCATCAGACGGTTAATCGCATGATGTCTTGCATGAAAACATAATACAGAACAATGCCTTGGCGCAGCTGTATTTCTATTTTTTTTTAAGCTGATAGGGCTCTTAGAAAACTAAACCCTAAAAAGGCAGTGAAAGCACAACTGTCTATATGTGTTGATAGATATAAATTAAGACTTCATCACTAATCTCTAACTGATATTTATTATAGCCTGACTAATGACAGATCAATCGAAAGAGGATTAATATAGTAATTAAAGCGACGTATGACTTGAGAATTCTGTCGGCATATTATGTGTTTGTTTATTATTGATTTAAAACTTATAGTGGTGGACAACAGATATTACGATTGTAAATGGGCCAGGAAACAACAGATAATGCATAAAATAATACAACAGTGCATTGATTGTCATTCTATCAGCCACTCAGTTGGTTGAAAAGTTGTGGTATAACATTCAAAATAAATTTCCATCGATCCTCTGCATCTTCTTCGCTCGCAACGGCTGCCTTCATGTCCTCCCTTTCAATACATCCACACATCTTCTCTTTGGTCCTCTCGTAGGCCTCCTGCTTGGCAGTTTCAACCTCAGCATCCCTTGACGGATACATCCTCCGTCCCTCCTCTATACATGTCCAAACCATCTCAGTCTGGTCTCTCTGGCCTTCTCTTCTTAACATCTGACATGCTCTGTCCCTCTACTGTCCTCATTCCATGATAAACTCTGCTACCTTCAAAGGAAAGTACGGGAATAGTAACGTCAGAGAAGAAGTGGACAGTGAACTCTGAAGCTAGAGAAAGGTGAAGTCTTTGTCTCAGTTGGTCTTAATCTGTACACCTTTGCACATCTTTCCGCAGTTCTGGTGTGCCAGAGTACATGGAGAGAGAGCGCACACAGAGGAAGAACGTGTAAATTGTCCGCATGGAAAAGGCTCCATCCAGAATTTAACTTGCTACCTTCTTGCTGCGAGGTGACTGTGAGTTCTAGCCACGTCACAGTACATGAGACATACATGTTTTACATAATCCGCTATCAAATCCCAATAACTTAACTTAAAGTGCCTCTGTACAAAGTCATATTTGCTGCACCTGCTGTGCTTAAGGTGACTTATAGATGGAAAGATGAGCAGTGCATTTTGTTGCACACCTCATGAATGGCAATGCCAAGTGCAGTATAATAGGATAATGGGACAATAAAAGACAATGTCCAAGTCACCGTGAAAATTTCATATTGCACCTGAAAAGTGGCCTTTAGGGGAGTCGACTTTTTGTTTTGTGCCTGAGTAGTTGAGTTTGATTTGAGGTGAGCAAATGCCCTTGGTCGCCTAAGAAAGGCCCATTATTATCCACAATGAATAGCCTTGAGGGAAGGATATTCAAAATTCCCTCATTGAACCGCAGTGCCTTCTATGTTTAATCGCATAAGAAATACACAATTTTTCTATTCCATATATCGCATTGTGCTCTTAAGGTTAATGTGTGTCGGAGAGCAATCTATTCAATTCCTTCACAGGTTAGGGAGGCAAAGTTTCAAATGAATACACATGCTTGAATCACAATGAAGTTAACACATAATTAATGTGACTTAGTTTGTATTTCTTAAGCCGTTTTTGGTATCCTATCACAAACGCGTTGATTTTTTTTTTTTGATGCAGTGTCAGATTTGTCAGATTCCCTTTCCCTTTCTGCTTCCCTCAGAAGACAAAGCTCTCCATTTACCACTTCTGATCCTCACTCACAAGATCACGAGGTCTGAGTAATGACTGAAAGGAGGAGATACCAAATACAAATGGTAGGGTGCAGGGTGGCTGGGTATCCAGTTTAACTAGTTAATCTGCTTTGTCAGGTTTAAAATGGTAAATGGTAAGTGGCCTGCACTTATATAGCGCTTTTCCAGCACCTTCACGGTACCCCAAAGCACTTTACAAAGGCCCCTCATTCACTTATTCACGCACACATTCACACACCAATGGGTGGCTGCTGCCATGCAAGGTGCTGCCTTGCCCCATTGGGAGCCATTTAGGGTTAAGTGTCTTGCCCAAGGACACAACGACGGACTAGGACAGAGCGGGATTTGAACCGCCAACCTTTCGACAGATATAACAGGGTATCATCCGCATAGCAATGAAAATTTATATTATGCCTTCTAATATTATCATGAAGTAACATGTGCATATCAAAGAAAAGTGGTCCAAGAACAGACCCTTGAGGGACTCTATAACTAACTTTACGTTCTGATGAGTAATTATGGACATGAACAAATTGAAAGCGGTCAGACAAATAAGATCTGATCCCATTTAGGGCTTGATCTTTGATGCTAATAACATCCTCTAGTCTCCTCAGAAGAATTCTGTGGTCAACTATATCAAATGAGCTCTCAAAGAACTAAAGCAGATAAAGGACTGCTGTCAGATGCCATCAAGAGATCATTACTCACCGTTAGCAGTTTATTTTTAAAGCATGAAATACCTCAAATAGGTTGTTGTAAGAATGTGTTGAGCTGCCTGGCAACTATTTTCTATAGGATCTCAGAGAGAAACGGAAGGTTGGAGATTGGACTATAATTAGCGAGGACACTTGTGTCCAGATTAGTTTTTTTTTTTTTTAACAAGGGGTTTAATTACAGCTACTTTGGAGGACTGTGGTATATAACCGTGGCTAAGGACTGATTAATTGTTGGAAGAATAGAACTATTAATCAACGTTGCATCGTTTAAATGTTTAATTGGGTACAACAGACTAGTGGTCGTCTTTTCAGAAGATATGAGAGACACAATTAGAGAGTTACATTTGCTGAAAACTATTCAGATGAATACTAGCATGGGTAGGTTTTTAGTAGAGCTTCTTTAGGGCCAGAAGATGACAAGGTACGGTGGGTTTTTATTGTGAGGGAAAATCATAAAATTGCTACTACAGAGGCTAATAGGGGCATAGGTCTCAATACAGTTATGATTTTGTATTACTGTTATTATTAGTTTACTGTCTTTGATTTTGCTAAGCAAAAAAATGTGATGCATGATTCAGTCAGTTAGGGAGATAATATAATGTATCTTAAGAAATTAAAATATTTCCTCAATGCAATCGGGGCTTGCATACCTTGTACTTTCAGCTTCATTCTTTGTCCTGTGGAAATCTAAATGGTTCTGTTTGGACAGAACAATGATGGTCTTCCCCTCAGAGGTCCTCATGGAGAGACCAGGTGGAGCTCTGCTCAGAATGAACATCGTGTGCTACTGATTGACTGTAGCAAGAAGTTGCTCATCCCATTGATATTTAATTTGGATCCTTGGCTAATCAGCCAACAGGCAAGATAAGTGTGCACACATCATTAAAGGAGCTTTGATGATGGTTTCGCGTTTAATTGAATTGTCACCTGCGTCACGGAGGAATGTGAAGAAAGTGTGACCCGTGACAGAAGGTACTGGGCACAGATCAGTGTCCAACAAAATAATCCAATGCCTCCGTGATAGGTATTGTTAGATTCTAATGAAATTAATTGAATGAAATAATATTTCTGACACCTAAGTATAGGTCTTCCTTTGAATATGCAAATTCAAAAGGTGGTGGATAGCTTCTGAAAGCCTTCATCCAACTCTCATCCAGCTGATAACTCCAGAGCGTTTCAAACAACACAAAGATAATGGATATAAAGAAGGGTTACGGGCTTTCAAACCCCAATGTGTCAGCCAATCTCTCTGCATGTTATCTTAATTGTGCGAGACAGGCCGCTTTTAACTACAGAAGGATCAAGAAAGATCAACACCACCAATTTAGACGGGCAAACAGGACTCTCTAATTACTTATGCTAATACGGCCGTGGCAGGGAGGTAGGGAGGCAGAGGAGCAGCATGGAGGACGGCATGGTGGGGAGGCTACATTTGTTGCATTACTCAGGGTGTGCTCTAATTAAAAATAGAATTAATCTTCTGGACGTACGGGCTGGAGAAGCGGCAGACCCCTCTCTCGCAGAGTGTCCTCGGAGAGGAGCTAAAGCCACTGAGAGGTAATTACTGTTATCTGCTGGCTGTTTTATTAACATGTGTCCTCATTGAATGGAGAAGCTTAACTTGGCCTCTGCACCGACCGATGCCATGCTTGATAGATTAGAACAGGAAAAAATGATTACAAAATTGGAAAAAGAAAAGAGAGAGGCCTTACTCCGTCCTTCTCTCGGTCCTTTCTGAAAGTTTAGAAAAATATATAGATATATATATAAAAATCAACAGCGTTTTTCTCTCTTTGCACAACTCCCACTCTTTCAATTCCCTCTAGGGAAGAGATATTTCCTCAGATGTTTGGATAGAGTGTGAGGGAGGTAGAGACAGAGTTGGAGCGATAGGAGCGAGAAGATAGGAGGAAGACGCGGAAGGTGCACAGCTGAGACCAGAGATAGATCAGCAGACTTGCGGAATGAGACGAGAAGAAGCCCAGAGAAAGCACACATGCCAGCAGCCGGTAATTACACGCCAATCATCTGCCCACAGGCCAGTGCAAGGGATTAACACAGCAGAGAAATGGTGGGAGAAATTCAATTAAAAAAAGACGAATTAATAAGCAGACTGTTCTTCCTAAATAGTGGCCAAAGGGGGCTGGGTTAGGCCTGTTTGTGTGCAGGTGAGTAATCAGAAAAGAAAACGCGGAAAGGACACGATTGCTGGTAGTTGTGCTAATGAATGTTGTCCAACTCAATTTTGCCTCCGTAATAAATTGCCCTACATGACTGCCAATCATTTTTGCGTCACGTCCCTTTGACTGAGAGAGCAGCGAAAGCTCATTGACTGATGCAAGGGAAATGCTTTTCCAATTTATCAAACACCAAAACTTTGACAAAAGTACGGGACCCATAGATGAGCTTTGATTCACTAACACACCCTAATAACAGTTCAGTTAAGTTAGCGTACTGACATTCGTCAGGTTTCAGAAGTGGAAGTCATAATAGTTTATGGCTAAATAGCGCGAAAAATGACTTTGAATGGTGCAAAGATACCTTTGCGGCTGTGCTTTCAGACCTTTTCCCAAGCTGATTGGTTTTCACATTACCGGAATCACAACATTAATAACTGTAATTAAAGCCACTGTCAGTTAGCCCTCTATTCATAGGTGCACGTTACATGAGGGATGAAAAATTAAATGTCATCATTTACAAAGTGGTGATGGTTCCATTATATTCTCTTTGTGTAGTGGATGTTTAATGGAGGCCAATTGAAAAGGGGAGATAGAGGCACATCTGTCAATTTGTTTTGAAGTGCATTTTTTCCCCAGTCCCTGGAATTTTCTTTTTTTTTTTTAAAAAACAAAACAAAACAAAAACCCCTCCTTTTTCAAATTTGGGTATTTCAGATCCCTCCTTTTTCTGTTTGTAGAGACGAATGGGCTTATAACGTGAAAACAATAAAAAGTAAAAGTTCTTTTTATTTAAACAGACTTGAAACTAAACACTGCTTTAAGAGTGTTAGGGGATCCCTGCAGTCTCAAATCCTGTCGCGCAAAGCACTGAATCAAAGTGGCATAACCACTGTGACCGCAAATCCTTTCTCTGTAAAAGCCATTGGCAGCAACATCTCAGTTGGTAGCATTATTTCAGGGCTTTCCCGTCCCTATCAGTGACCTTAAGTTCGACCGACGGATTTGATGAAAGAATATATTGAAAAATGCTGTGTCACAGAGACAAGAACAATGGGAGAAGAAAGTAGCTTGAAGAAACCACAATGCTTCTCGTCTGCAAGCTGCGCCATCAAACATGCAAGTGTGAGGAAATGATGGCAACCACCTCCTGAGGTTTGAGCTGCTGAGGTTTTCATGGACAGCCATCTCCTGGGATTACAGTGAAAGACAATATAGTCTAGTGGTGAACAACAGGTACCCTGGAGATAACTTGTTGATGTCAGGGGCCACAGGAGAAAGGCCTGGTCCCTGTTTGAGATGGAAAATAAGAGGGAGGAACTCTAATAACTGCTTGTTCAAACCCACAATGTCATCTGTGGACCCAGAGCACTTTGAACCTGGAAGCAGATAGGCCACAACAGCAGAAGACCATACAAGGTGGCACTGATGCCAACTAATGTGCCTGCAGAAACATTTAAAAATATTAGCAAATTTAGAAATATTCCTAAATGTTTTTTGCATCCATTTTCCACACCCGCTTCTTCCCCTGTCACAGGGGCTGCTCAAGCCTATATGTCATAGGGTGAAGGCAGGCTGGCACGAGTCACCAAGTCATTACAGGGCCACATAGAGACAAACAACTATTCACACTCACCCAGAGAGAACCCACACAGACACAGGGAGAACACGCAAACTCCACACAGAAAGGTCCCAGGTCCCATCAAACTCACAACCTTCTTGCTGTGAGGCATCAACGCTAACCACTGCACCACCGCCTTGTTCAAGTGTTTCATCCAGACGCAACAGGCGTTTTGGGAGCCAAAATGCACGACTTTGAACCTGGCTCCCAGAGTGATGATGTCACCAAATGCCACCCTTGCATTTCCATGATTACAATCCATATACATCTATTCTGAAATGATTCTACATCTCACTGTTAATTCCAATGATGGTTTGACATGTGTTCCGTCTGTGCCCCTCCAAAAAGATAAGGAACTAACATTGAAACCCAGGAACTTGGAAAATAACAGTAAACTATTGCCCTCCTACCATAATTGTGGTGATTGTTGATTTTATTATGACTCATTTTGAGTAATTCCATTTTTTTCCCATAGAAGTTGAATGATTGCGTTATGAGAGGTTGATATTTCAACCCCGTGTGAAATTGGGTGCCGTGAACTTCTGAGAAGTATTGTTTGAAACTTGGCACGTCAGCTCAATATAACTAACCGTGGGTGTGTTATGATATCCACTATATGCCAGTCTGGAGGAGACACGCTTTAGCGTGTCACTCTTGTACCGGTTATTCTTAATATTGCTGCAGACTGTACTGCCTCAATGTATCATAAGTGGGAGAGAGAGAGAGAGATGTATATGAGAAGAGTGTCAGACATTCAGCGAGCGAGTGACTGTCCACCCACCAGCGACAACTCTACCTGCTTTCACGCGGCGGGAGGGTGGTGGTGGTGGTGGTGGTGGTGGTTGTGGGGGGAACTCAAGTTTGAAGCTCACACTTGGGTTCCCGTCAAATAGGCCTCAGACTTGATGTCTGCTTTAAGGACAAATAGGCCTCAGACTTGATGTCTGCTTTAAGAAGATAGGGCTTTCAAAGCTTAACGTCACCTAAGCCCACGGTTCAAACTGTGGGCAGTGCCGCAGTATGTTTAAGCGTCAAGCTACACAGTTATTTGGGAATTGAAGGCTGCACTATATCTCTGTATTTACACCTTGGTAGCATATAGTATAATGCCCATATATAGTATACTTAACTTCCTTCTGACAGGCTACTGTACATTTGGATTACATTTTTTCTAGACATAATTATTTAGATATAACCGAATCGAGGGGAAGTTTACAATGAACGTTTTTGCCACAGCATGTCAGACAATAAAATGAATGAGCCGACATGTGTAACCTCTCACTCAGTAAATGATTAAAACAACAACTTTATCTTAAATACATTTCCAGACAAAAAAAGGCAGAAAAAGAGAAACAGGAAGTATAGCATATAAAATACAAAGAGACAAGATTACCAAAATAAAACAGGAAACACTCAAAAAGACCATGAGAATTACAACATAATACAATAGAACAGGATTGCTTTTTATTTGTCAGTCAGTCATTTGCAACAGTGGCGGACAATTTTGGATGGCATGACTGAAAATTGCTTTTGCGTAGATGGCATATCAATGAATGTATCCTTTGGAGTCTCCCAAGACTGATGGGCCCTTAGCGTTTAGTTAATGATACTTCAGCACACCAGTAGACAATGAACGAATGTTGTTTCCTTTGTTTAGGACGACGCTGCCACACAAGTTTAGTGCAAATATACAAGACATGGTTAAAATCAATCAATAAACACTAAGAGTGTAGACACGGTCTGGGGGAGGATAAATGAAAGATAGGAATCGGAGTAAAATGCCTTTTTGTTGGCTTTCTAATAATAATTACAGACATGTAAGGATTACAATATTTGTCGGAATTCTGGAAAGAAAAAACAACAACAAAAAAACAAACATTTTGTCGTAAGGAAATTCATTTTTCTTTTCAATCTCCATTACACTTATTACACTTTTGTTTAAATTGGTTTATAAACATATACGTGTATGAAGAAATATATACTTTTTAAAAAAAAAGAAAAAGAAAAAACAATAGTCTGAGGACATTGAAGGAAGTTAACATTAGCTATGTGTAATTAGCATAAATTGAATTATCATATCCCTGTGCATACAACACATTCATTTTCCACACAACTTGACCATCTTTGACAACGCGGGTCAATATCTTCAGGCTAGCCAAGAAGGAGACAGCTAACTGTCGCTTGGGCCAAGCCGGCCACTCAAATCCGTCCAAGCACTCTCCCGTAGCGAGGAGTTGTCTCCGCTCCCCAAGGACTCAACTGTCTGGGCAGATAAAGAGCACTGTTAGCACTGTCCTCCCGCCAAAACCATTCACTGAGACATATAGCAGGGAAGAGTTCCTCTGAGGATAAAGCAAAGTCAAAGCACCTCCTATTTGCATGGATAACTCACTTTATGTGCCATCGTTTTTAAGCGTTCTCGTACTATGCCTGATAGCGCCAGTGAGTTGCAAACTCTAAAGTGGCACAAGCTAAAAAAGGAAGAAAAAAAACCCCCAAGATAAATGACAGCGAGGAAAAACTTCATCATAAGGTTCGACCATTAAATAAAAAGGTTTATTGTCTCCCTTTGATGAGGTTACAATACGTGGACTTCAACAACAAAATAGCTAGAATGTATTTTATTGTTTTCTGCACAAACAATAAAATTAGTCCAGCTTTTTGAAGAGCAAAGACGGATTAATCATGAGCAACGGAAAGCAAATTAAGATTTTAATGTTTTCATGATTGAATTTGTAACAAATTCATAAAAAGCCCTAGAAGAAGAAACTAATAAAACATAATAAACAATTGTTAAGCTAAATAATTAATGTTGCTAGTACATTAAAATATCCTAATAATGATGTAAATTTTGTTCTTGGTGATGCGAATGTACACGGCATGCATATGTACATTTGTTCATGTTTATACACTTCCTTGATGTATAATGACTGGCTAATATGATTCACTCTTTTGTACTTTTTTTGAAAGTACCAATTTCAAAATAAAATAACAGTTTAAATATCGCAGCAGTCCAGGAACCATAATACGAAATTACAATTCACATTGTGATCTTATTATGGGCCCGGCAACGTTAATTGGCACTGCCGCCAATGCACATCCCTGAGCACTTTTGCTGCATTGACGGACTTGCTGTGAATACTCCCGTGTGATTAGCTGAACACAATTTCCAAACGCTGCAGAGATCAGCCATTTGCCACCTCTGCTCTTATTTGGCAAAGCGCTCAGGACTGAAATAGAAGGGTGGTGAAGCTGCTGCCTCCTTCCATACTCTAATCCAGTGGTTCTCAAACTTTCTCTGTCTCTGTTAAAACAAGAGAGACTTTATTAATCCGGAAGTCTGTGAATTCAGTAAACGATGAGATCCTTAAAAAAAAAAACAACTCATTGACAAACAAACAAACAAACAAACAAACAAACAAGGACCGCTTCCCGATCCCACGTGTACCTCTTCCCGCGTCTTGTCTCTCTTGCCTACCACTGGAGGGAGCCAGTGGTCTTTTTCCTTCGTGCACGGTAAAACCCATGAAGCGTGTGCGCTCGAACATGTGTGTGTTTTCTTCATAGGAGCGGCGTCCCGTCCCGTGTGTCTGCAGAGCCACAACCCCGGGCTTAAACGCAGTTACCGCAGCATTTAGAAGGGAGGGGATTCTCACTGATGTTCTGCACTTCCGGCATGGTCAGCAATCCTCACCAGCGACATGCTGGCTGAATGACACACGCACACGCACACGCACACACACACACACACACACACACACACACACACGCTATTTATTATGATAACGCATATAGAAAACCATATGATGGTAGCTTCATATATGTATATATATATGTATATATATATATATACGTATATATATATATATATATATGGAGTGAGAGAGAGAGAGAGAGAGAGTCGTCAGTAAGGGAAATTCCTTACCAATTAACATTAGAAGCATCACATAAGGGTAGATATAGTTAAACAGATGCTAGGATGCTAGGAATCACCTAGCACCACATGGAAGACTCTCCATGCTTGCTGTAGTCAAAGACGTTAAAATTACATATTGTCAGTTTTAAAACTCACTTTTCTACTGCAGTTGACTTGGTCTTTTACTCTTCATGTTTTAGTGAGAGGTCAATGATGCTTGCACTGCATTGAAGTCATAGATGTACAGTGTTTGCTAGGTTCTCTGAACTTGATTGATTTTTGTACTGTGTACTGTGTATGTAGTGTATGTATGTATGTATGTATGTATGTATGTATGTATGTATGTATGTTTGTGTAATGTTTGTTTTTATTAAATTTGGACCCCAGGAAGATTAGCAACCACAGCTGTGGAAGCTAATGGGGATCTGAATAAAATAGATATAAACCAAATCTACATGAGATGCTTTCATCTCCATGAGGTAATTTAACAATTGTGTGCCATTGTTTTTTTTTAAGAACCTATACATGCTGAGTCTGATTGGAATATTGCTTGACCGGAGCCTGCTTGCAAGACTCATTCTGGCCGCGTGTCGGTCAAAGCAATGCTGCAGATGCTTTCCTGAGCAGGTTGTGTGCCCTGGTAATTACTCACTCACAGCGCTTTTAGGGATCGAACCCTCACCTGCCTTGACCTGTCCAGAAAGTGCATTAGCCGCCCTGTGTATATAAAACATGTCTGATGTGTAATATTCAAAATCATTACATAGTAATGTTTGAGTCTTGGCACGTTTCATGGCCCCCTTGACTAACAGGAGGTGGAGTTTGGGGGAATACGAGGCATATCAGAGGCCAGATTATCATGCAAATGTGCTTCAGATTAAAAAATAAAAAATAAAACTGGGAGCTGTCTTGTGTGTGTCCTTTATCTAAACTGTGTTTTTATGCTGTCACTCTTTGCATGGAGCCTGACTAGCGCCGGCAGCATTGTGTGCGGCTGCCACGGCATCCCTGGGGAAGCGAGTCGCAGGGGAGGCGGCTGCGTCCCTCTGACAGACAAAATAATTGCAACAAAACGATGTAGCATGTGACGTGCCATTATTATTATTGTGATTATTATTTTTTTCATCCCGTAGCGTTTTTAGCATTTCAAAATAAGATAGCCACACACCAGATGATGTCGGAGTTCTAGCTGATATTATGGAACAGACATAAGTCGCCTCGGTTCATACGGAAGACGTCACACACCTGTTCTAACGATTCCAAAGGGCCGATTCCACACAGCCAGTTGACGTTGGCGCCACAGTAGAACAAGCTGGTCACCTTTTTTCTCCGTATTCCTACCACTTGGCTCGGCAGGCTGTTTTGTTTGTCTTTGCAGCTCCACTTGTAACTGTGAAAATATGCAGCATGCGGTAGCTGACGCTTCCCGGTCTTCTTATGTGTCTCATCGGATATTGTGTTTGTTCCACTTAGGCCAGACTGAGACCAAAACATAAATTGAATGTGTTGGTTTGCTACCATTCCAGATCAGAGATGCTCCAACTTAAGAGGGAAGTAAAATAACAATGACTTCAACTCTCAATGAAGTCAACAAAATGGCACTGTTACTAATCTCAAACGCATCTGTGAAGACATACAATTAAACACAAAGAGTATTCCAACCCAAGTTGTGCAGTATGGCAGGACATTTATCCAGAAACACGATCAACATGTTTTTTTCTAGCTAGCTGAAGGGTGATTGAATTCATAGTCTCAATTTTGCCTTAAAGGGAGAGTTCAACATGTTGACAAGTCCCTGTGGTCTTATGTGCGTTGCATTTAATTATCAGGGAGTGTTGTTTTGAGATCTTCGTGCCGGGGGTGGATAGGGTGGTGGGTGCAGAGACGTGAGCTGCTCAGTGAACAAAATGTGGAGGTGAATGGTAGAATGGTAGTGGTAGATTTTTTTTTTTTTTTACATTTAAAGGGAATGCACCTGCTAATGTGACCTATAGGGATTATGGCAATAGACGAGTTTGCCAAAATGTGAAACCATCTCTTTAGTCAGAAAGGTTCTGTTGGAAGCGGCATCAAAATTTCGAATCTTTTTTTAGATTTTGAGGTCATATTTGGGTCTTTTAAAGAATCACCAGGAGGCATCATACATTAATGCATCGTAGCTTCATTGCGAGCAACCAAAACGGAGGTCTGACTACACAATGACAAGCTGGGGCGCCTCTGAAATGCTCTTGAATTACCCGATTATATTCACTCAAGGACATTCCTGGCAGGCCTTCTCATTCCAAACTCCCACATTAGTCTGAATGTGCATCACAAATACTCTGCTTTTGTCTCTATTCCTTGCAATAGCAGCGGTTTCATAACAAACACATCCTCACTGATAAACTGCGTATAATGTTGCATGCTCATTTATTTTGATTATAATATGAAACAATCTATTTTGACGTTCTGCCATCATGAGCATTGTGCTTGCAAATTACTATTTATTTATTTATTTTGGACAATTTGCTCCTATCGAGATGGAATCCTTCCTCCTTCCTCAGAACTGCCTATTTTTTTTTTTTTAATTTATTTTGTTTTGATGCAGACAACCTTCCTGACACATTTTGTTAAATATCGACACCTTAATATCCCTTCATTGTTGCAGATTTGTTTGACTGTACATTTCTGAAGCCACTCTTCAATCCAGATTTAGATCTGGGATGGTTGATTTGTGTCTGACTGCTGTTGAAGATTGACAACTAATGTTCTGCCCTGAGCCACTGTTGCATCAAAAGAGGCATTTTTGCCTGGAGGCCTGCTGCTCACTGGATGTTTTCTCTTTCTTCAGATCTCTGTATGAGATGGACGGATGTTAAAGTCTCATAAACTGGCAATTTGGAAGGCCAGTGCGTCTGACATGAACTGCCATTCTATGTTGGAAGAAGCACTGACATTACCTTTCTCCTCAGTTCTTATGAATAGTTTGAAATTCAGCAGGTTGTCAGGATCACGTCTATGAGCCTAAATGCACTGAACTGCTGCCATGGGATGTCTGTGCTAATGAGCAGTTGAATAGGTCTGCCTAATAATGTGGCTGATGCCTCTGAGTCGGGAATGTGGTGTAAAGTGCAGGTGTGCAGACGTCCAAGGCTCCAAATTCATACCCCCCCAAAAAATTTGGCCTGATTAAAGTAAAAATGAAGATTAAGGTGAGTTGAGATGAAAAATTTGATTAATTGCAATAAATAGGCAGATATTACTCAGTTACATACAAAATTGAAAAATGGTTTAACATGTGGTCCCGTCATTGAACTTCACACTCCATGAAATCTGACTCTCAGAGAGTTCATTTCATGGAATAAGGTTTTTGGGGGGGACCTTATGAGTCCCACATGGCTTATTCTTATTAAGCCTGGCCATTCCCAGGTCGCCCTTTGTTGACAGCTTGCGCGATACACAGAGGTGATCAGAGGGAATGTGGGAGAGTAGCAACAAGCTCGTCCTTTTAGGTGTGACAGATGTCAGCCGGCGGTCACATACATAAATGAACAAAAATGGCTTATATGTGCGAGAAACGGCAGATTGTGCGACTCCTCTGATATACCAGATGTGTGGAGGCTATCGCCGCTGTGGGCCCGTCCTCACTTTGAGAATCGGGCGGAACTTTCTGCGATGCCCTGCCCTCCGGGGGGCTTTTGCAATGAGAGCCGGTGTCACAGGGAACCCGTCTGGATCTCCCGTGGCTTTATCAGAGTCGGCTGTTGGGTTGCTGCCGGCTAATCTCTATCCTTGGATCGTTTCTGGTCGCCGAGCGCCTCGGAGGCTTTCAAGTCTTATCACAGTGAAATACATTAAAAGACGAGATTAATACGAGTGAGAACACTGCAGAACCTTCAACCACATCCTGCTGCTCTGGCTTCGGGCTGCGGGTGTGAGGGAGGATGACATTAAGTAACATGATGCCTTGCATTCAAACACTGACAGCAATACACATTGAGCAGTGCGGTACTGCAAATTAATTTGTGCACTCGGGCTATTGTAGCAGACTCTCACCGTGACATGGAAACATGTTTTTATTAATCACCGACTGCGGTGTTATGGCTTCATCCAAAATGTTGTTAAACCTCAAACAGGAAGGTTTAAGTGAGGTGTGAATATCTATACAGTATGTGCACAATTATTGGGCAACCATTATTGTGCAGAATTAATATGCAACAAAATTTAAAACACACATTTTCCCCATCTCATTGAAAACATTCCAATGAACATTCCCAGTAAACATAAAAAAAAAACATTGAATTTTTTTTTCTTGCAACCCTTTTGTTGACCTTTTGCAATAAAACGTTTGATGTTTCTGCGATCACGCCTCACGATATTTGCAATTTTAAGGGTGCTACGTTCCTCTGAGAGACTTTTCATAATCAGTTTAATCCATTTTTGGTCCATTTTGCCTGAAGAAAAGACGCTGCTTAATAATTATGCACACCTTCATTTTGGGTGCTGACCTCCTCAGGCCACACCCTACCTCATTACTCAGATACACCGAGTCACCTGATCACCTTGAGTCCAATAAGCATTCAGGTTTATTCAGCTGGGAGTTAGAAAACATGCTTAAAAATGATGATACTCTGTGGGCTTATGAGCACAGTGTAGTTTTATATTGACACAGACTGTTTATTAGCTGATTATTGTGGAAAAAAACCCAACAACTTTGAAATAATGCTAATGCTTAGAAATGACATAGATGTTTATAAAACCAACAAAAAAATACCAGAAAATAAGAACAAAACATCATTGGAGAATACAAAGAACATCTACTAAGGTATAAAGTAACATTTTCTACCTTACATGACTTACTTGTTTTACTTTCAGCCATTGCTCTGATTACTTGTACTTGTACTTTTAGACAAGGTCAACTGATTGAAGATGCACCCTCATTAATTGGCTTCATAAATGATTCATGAGGAGTTTAATCAATCTGCTTAATTTCACACCAGGAATCCGGTGAAAAAGAGACCAAAAAAACAACAACACCAACAACACCCCAGTGTATACAAAATCATCACAACAACTATTTGACAGAACACCAAAATTGTTTTTTTTTTTGGAGACCCCGCTCAGCACCCACATGTGCTCAGAAAGACATTTGCAGCCGCCTTTGTGAGACCTTGCCGAAGCATTAAAATCTACTGCATTCCATCGATTTCAAATACCTCAGTTTTGTCCATTCACAGCCTGTCTGGAATTGGAAAGGACGACCGCTGCATACATTCTATTCTCAGGTCAGACTTATTTACTCTGAATAACAGACTTAGACAGGTTTGCTCAACTCTGTCCGTGTCTCTCAGGAACCAAACTCAAAGAAGGAGGCCAAAAGCTGGCAGAGAACCTCGCAGCCAGGTCGATAAAGAGTTGACCTCAAATTGTGAGGTCAACGGCTGGAGAGGGACGCTAAATGTCCTGCTGAGCGCTGGCAGATGGGTACAAGACGCATCAATTGAAAATATACACTGAAGTTTTCTTTGCAGACAAAAGCATTTTTTAAATCTGCCATTCAGACTACATTTTAAATTGGAATGTCTGTAATTTGATTATATTATTCAGATTACATAAAATCAGATTACTTCTCATCCTGTCGACAGAACTGTCAGAAAGTGGCTACACATTTTTATCACACTTCCGCAAAGTATACTCTATGGACTTAGACAAACACTATGCGACACAAAGAAACACACTGCAGGTTCAAAATACTACCACTTAAAGTAAAAGCGAGAATATATTAAAGAGGGAAAGAAACTCAAATGAGTGCTTTTTTCCTCAATCAATTACACAGTGGCATGGGTGCAGGGATTCACAAACACAATGGCATAACACGATACAAGAAGTTGCAAACACCGAGCTGGAAACCAAACATTTTAACACAGCAAGAATTAAAGTAAAAATGAAAAAGAAAATTAGAAACTTAAGGGTCATTCTTTGCCACGGAGGACGCAGCAGAACAAAAAAAAAAGGGACTTAAGATGTACCTGATGATTATTTTTGCAGGAGGAAAGCAACAAATTTGTGGCAAAACACCTAAAAAACCCGAAAGGCGAGAAAATAGCAATTTGTGGAGTCCTTAAGCATAGCACCGTGTGACAGAAAGCGCTGTCACTTAAAATGAGATGAGACTGAGATACAACAACATGAAGGGCTGAGTTTCATTTTTCCGGCGACTGGTTCTGGGGCTCGGGCGTCGCTCGTGGCGTCACGCTATCACACTGTCACAACCTGCTGGGACAGGAACAGATCCACACTTAATGATATTAGTCTGGCGTTGTTCACATAATGACATGTCAAAAACGTCTCCCGTGGGGAAGAATCAAAGACGCAGGTGCTGATGCGTGTCATTCGCTGTTGGCCGCGGTCCCGACAGCAAATTGCCGGCATTGCGCAAAAGAGAAAACAGGCACTTGCACCTTGCTGGGCATGTTTGGTCAGGATAACAGTTGATAATAATAAAAAAAAATAAAAATGCGTGGCAGATGCTACACTGGTTTTCAAAGATTATCAAACTGCCTGTTATTGTATTTTCCATTTTAATATTTTTGCACAGACCTGTCAGTTTTTGCTCGGAGGCTGGAGGAAAACTAGAAAAATCAAACAGTGACATCTCTGCTCTATAGCTCCCCCCCAGTTTGAGGCTTCACAGTGGACAGAAATGGAAGAACCTGGCTATGCCACGCCGTCTGACAGTTGCCTCACAGAATATAATCAGCCGTCAGAAAAAAAAGCACGAAGGCTGCTGCCAGGAACAGTAAACTGATTTTAGTTCCTGCTTTTGCTTTCATGTGAAACAGCTGCTTGTACTCCTGTGGGGAACCTCGGGAGCTCCAGCTGTGCTGCCAGTCACTCGGAGACCCGCTGCTGGGAATCAACATGCCACAGGCCAATGGCAGGACTTAATGTTGGGAGGGAGAGAGAGGAGGGAGAGAGAGAGAGAGAGAGAGAGAGAGAGAGAGAGAGAGAGAGAGAGAGAGAGAGAGAGAAATGCTGCATTACTGCTGATGTATAGCTAATGTCAGCGCTGCGTTCCTCAGTAACGCTCCAACTCTCACTGTGTTCCATGGTCATGTGGTATCTCCTCATGAATAAGTTGTGATTTGCATCCTTTGCACAGAGTGGCTTTTCTTGTTACCGCCGAGGAGAAGGCCACTAAAAATTTGATGACGGCTGAAATATTAATCGTACCATCTGATGACAAGAAACGAAAAGTTGCCCGATTAAATTCAAATTTTTGAGCGACACTTGATAATTAGCGATGGCCAACAAATAATTTTCGGTGAGTATGATGAATTAGATGAGAAGGTACAACTGCTATGCCGACACGCATTCACAAAAAGGAGATGGCCGTTTTCTCTTGTAAACCCAAGATGTATTTTGTTTTTAATGAAGATTAATACGATTTTAGTGTGGCACACTGTTGCAGTGGTTGGCATTGTTGCCTAAAAGAAGGTTGTGAGTTCATCGACTGGCCTGGGAGCCTTTTTACACGGTGTCTGAATGTTCTTTCTGCGTCTGCCAGGGTTCTGTTTTGGCACTCCAGCTTCCTCCCGCAGTCCAAAAACAAGCACGTAAAGCACACTGATAGCTTTGAATTGGCCGCAGGTGTGAGTGTGAACGGTTGTTTGTCTTTCTATGTGGCCCTGCGATAAACAGGAATCCAGGGTGTTCCTTGCCAGCCGCGATAGGCTCCAGCATCCCCCCCTTCCCAACGCCCCACCACAACAGCAGGAGAAGCGCAGGTACTGGAAAAGAATGAATGAATAACATCCATTTGAAAGAGTTGTACAGTACTTTCGTTTTTTTTAGAAATCAGCTAAAAATATGGAGGAATACTGTGTCTAGTAGTTTGCAAATCAGTCAACCAGTTGTTCATTTGGTGGGTTGTCAGTATACAAAGCAATGTCAGTATTGCCGGTTATGCTAAGCATCCCTGAGTAGCGATAGTTAGCTGGTCAACTTATTAGGACGACTAAGTCCTTTAACTAATGCTAGCTAGCAGGTGGACAATTAGCTCATGTTACTTTTTTTTTTTTTTTCATTTTTCTTATTTCCAGTTTACCATTGGTTCCATTGAAGAACTATCTTGCTCCTACAGCCCGAACAGGCCACCAACCTGTCAATAATTCCCTTGACAAAAAAAAGTAGACTGGTTTGGTTTGACTTACGGTAATCGTTAATTGGTAAAAAAAAAAAAAAAAAAAGAAAAAAGAAAGGCATGTGGCATGTGTGACATCAATTTCAGATGGAACGGCTTATAACCTTCTCCAATTAGCGCTGGCCTCTCCACATTTCTTTGGTGGAGAGACAGGAAGCTCGAGGTGATAGGAGCTGTCAGTGGCTTCAAATATTATCGAACAAAGGTCTGGCAGCTGGTGTTCGCCGCATTGAACGGATGAAAATGCAGACTTGCGTCTGCTGTCAAATTGCTGGCCGCCAACTGCTGCTGTGATTTTGGCTCGGCGGCTGCATGGATATTGTCAGATGTCTGTCACAACAACGGCTCTCTCCCAACGGGAAAGCATCAAGTTGCTGTAATGGAAATGGTTGCCCAGACCCGACCCTTCTTCAGGATTTAGGAAGGGTCTTAAGAAGGGTTCCCTTCTGAAGGAGGTTTGAAAGTAGCTCTTAAGATTATTCAACAATCTGATAAACACAGCCAATATCAGTGCTTTAAAATGAAATTGTAGTTCCCATGTCTTTCTTACACGTTGACTGACTTTGGTTTATAGCCAATGCAATGAGTTACTGGGTTGTTTTTTTTTTTTTTTTTTTTTTTTTACAAAGTCCAGATCCTGATCAGAGATGAAGATCATTGTGCTTGGAACGCATTTTTTTCTGTGTATCACCCAATAAAAACAATAAGTCAATAAATTGTCAACTATTAGCTGTTATCGTGGTCATGCATGACAGGGTGCTTAAAGTAAACAAGAAAAAGAAACCCAATGCGGAGAGTAAATATGCAGCAAAGCCGCCCTCAAGCCTGAGCAAAACCTTCTTTTCACATGATGAAACTAGAACCTCTACACTGCCACTCAGTGAAGTATCTCTCATTGTTAGCAAAGGCAGGTGCATCTCTTAAGATGTTTCTTACAACTGTATTTATCCCGGGCTTTCATCTTGCCCTTGTAGCAGATAATCTTTGTAAATATGATTTTGGAAAATAGTTCTTCATGATTATCATTATTTTAGATTTGGCTGAGCTACAAAAGGGTGTGAAAAACACAACAAAAACAGGGATATTTGACGAGACCACAAATATTTCTTAGATTTCTCAGTACAAAAACCTCCTTCACAGTGCTCATTTTCCTCAGCAGGGTCAGTGATGCAGGCCAAAGACTTTGGAAGAGTGACACAATCTTCCTCAACAGATCAAACTTTATCCATCCGTCCATTTTCTATTTCCGCTGCTCAGGGTCGCAGGGGGTGATTGAGCCTATTGCAGCTGGCTCCAGGCCAAGGCAGGGTTATACGCTGGACAAGTGGCAAGTTTAGTGCAGGGCCACATGGAGCAACAAACAAGCATTCACGCTTGCCATCACACCAATGACCAACTTCCTGTTTCCCATTTCGTTACCTGAGTGTTGTTGGACTGTGAGAGGAAACTGGAGCATCTGGAGAGAACCCACAGAGCTGTGTGTGTGTGTGTGTGTGTGTGTGTGTGTGTGTGTGTGTGTACTTTCCATTATATGTTATAATAGAAAACTATTTTGAATTGGTCAAATGACATCCATTTACACATCGACTTATATGTGCAGCTTTTGGCTTTGGCATGAATAAATAATAAAATATAAAAACACTGTTTGATGAGGAGATGGTTCCACTAAAATCACCAAAGCACATCCCACACATTACAAAACAATATAAATAGAAAAAAAATGAAAGGACAGATAATGGGATTTACACCGTTGATTTAGTCTGTGAGTTCATTTCATCTCAAAATGTAATTTGATTCAGTTCAGTTCATTTAAGTCACTTAATATCAGTTGGATTCATTTAGCCAAAGAATGCTGCGTATGCAGAGTGGCAGCAAAGGAGAGAAAAAGCATAGATTTATTTTAATGGCAATTTGCTGGGGGAAAAGATGGGATCTCTACTGCTGCTCTGGGAAATCATATGGAGCACTCAAACTAGACAAGCCTTTTCTCTCCAGTGCAAAAATGTAACAGTTGTGTAAACAGTTGTGTTTGCACATCTCCAGGTTCTCCTGTTTCAGAGGCAGAGTGCCTCTAAATAAGGTAATAAGTGGACACACACCAGATACATCGAGATATAAACAGTTACTATATCATTTTTTATAATCAATGTTCTTCTTTGCTCTGTGGATGCAACAAAAATGACCAAATGATACCAAGAAGCTTTTGAAAGAAACTTTCTTGAAAATGGTGAGGATTCTTTGAACCAATCTGCAAAAACTTGTAATTTGTGTCGCAGTCTGTTTAGTGAGTCATTGCATGCGTGGGTTTGATTTTCCGTCAATAGCAAACGAGCATTTCGAAGCTGCATGAAGAAAAAACAGCTGCATCATATCCTCCTCACTCTTATTGAGAAATTTGAAAACATTCCGAAGGTACCGACGCTGTTTTATTTAATGAAACTCATTGAATCAGTACATAAGAGTTCCTGGGCCGTCGGTGCCTTGTTAAGTTTTCATTAAATATACAGAACCTGACAAGCTACACCGTGTCCATCACGTCTACACAGGGAGACACTGAGTGGAATAGATTTAATAAAGGGCTAATGTTAGCCCCAAATAGTGATTCCGCGTTGCTACAAATACACCCAGGGATAGTGTGAACACTTCTCAGCCGGCCTGGCTGTTTGTCTAACAGTGGGCGGAATAATTGAGTTAAAGCATTAAGGCTGAGCAGCGAGAGCCGGCGTAATATGTAACAGGATAAAAGGAGGAGGTAGAGTTTGTACCCAGTGGGCTGAATCTCCAGACCCCTTCCACTCTTCATGTCACCTTTTTGATGAAATTTGCAATCCTTTTTACCTGCCCGGTCCCCGTCCGCCAGCGCTCCCCATCCAAAGGAGATTAGACCACTTCAGGAGCATTATTCACATTGTTTATCACTCTCAGCCTCAATTGAAATGAAGTGGATTCTCTTACACAGTGGGTTTTCTGCCCAAGACTACGTAGTGAATCACCCCCAACTCTCGTTAATCGTCGTGCCAAATTAGCCACTTGAAGTAGATTTGACATTTTCTGCCTGATGTCTATTTATTTATTTATTTATTTATTTATTTATTTTTACGTTTTTTTTTTAAATCAGATCTAATCAGATATAAAACACATCTATCTTCTGCACTGGGTTGTGTGGGGGTCTCCTGGAGCCTACCCCAACTGTCATAGGGCAAAGGCAGGGTGACACCCTGGACTGAGAAAGACAAACAGTCATTCACTCTCACACTCCCACCTTTGGTCAGTTTAGAGTTTTCAATTTGCCTCACATGCATGTTTTTGGAGGAAGCTGACGAACCCAGAGAGAACCCACGCAGACACAGGGAGAACATGCAGAAGACACGCCCCTTCCCGCCGGGCGGCCAAGGTTGTAACATATAGGCAGTTCTAGGACATTTTTTCAATCCTTGCTACTGACCGTTCCATGTATACTATATCTAACAAAGAATTTAAGCAGTGACACCAGTCGAGAGAGTGAAGTGGTGCCAGCATTATTTTAAGCAGCTGTCAGACAAGCAAATTAAATAGGAAAATGACATTTGGATGGAGTTAAAGCAAAAGTTTCATTTAGTTGCAGCAATTCAACATATGACAAATTTGGCCTGCAGTGTAATTATATTTGGCCCACGAGGCAATATAGCTTGGCCATGGGCTTGAACGGTTGCACATTTCTTAAAGGATATTAATATTAGTTAATTGGTTTGTTATTGTTATTTTTGATAAACCCGTGGAAGGCCGAATAAAAAACAGGCATATGGGTTCTATTCAAATTTAGTTTATTTTAATTTAAAATTTGATTTTGCATGTGTGCAATATAAAGTTAATCATTATAGAGTATGAAGCATCGCTTGTTCCATATTTGTTGGCCCACGACTTTGTCCAAGTTTGAAATTTTGGCCCACTGTGTATTTGAGTTTGACACCATTGCTCCAGAGCATTGACCACCTTCATGACCCTTGGAAGGCTCCAGAACAACCCTGTGGCTTGAATTTTAACTAACTAACTAACTAAAGACCTGCCTACCAAAATGAACAAATCAAATCATCCGTTTCAAATCAACTCCACGGGGCCAAAGCTGTAAAATCCATGAACAAAATCAGTCCATGTAAAGCTGATAAGGCCAAAGTACTCTCACAGCTATTGGTGTAGATTAATTTTGTCACTTCCATTGTTAATTAGTGGAGATTGGGGAGAAGCCGCAATTATCAAATGAGCTTAGCGTGTTTAGTTGGGGCTAATCCCTCGCATCCCCTTGTCTATGGGATTTGATGAGGGAGACAGCGGTGAGTCAGCCGGAGAGGTGACGGAACAACTGGGTTTACACACTTGGAGCCGCATTTCGGGCACAAGTGAAACGGAGATAAAACACGGTTTTATACGTCACCGCGGCCCCTCGTTAGCATCCATGAACACAGCGGCGCAGATCACATTACAATACGCAACACCATCGTTTTGAGCCAACCTGCTGTCCGTTTATGTCATGCTCCATAATGGGACGTCAACTCACTCAAAGCAATGCAGCGACAGACGATCCCCTTCCACACTTCTTGCGTTACATGCGACAATAAAACAAAAATTATACACATTTCCGTCTTTCGCGCAATTGATGGTCCACATAGAAAAAGACAACGTTTACAAACCAACTAATCATGTGAACAACGCCCAATATAAAAATGTGTGTGTAGTCAACAAGTGTAAAATAAGCTCAACGTTCTCATCATATTCCGTACATCCATGTAAGCCTGAACCTTTATAGTTGGAAAGAACATCTATCAGTTGGCCAACCCAACATCAAGTTTTCTCCCATTTTCTACTCACCGGGGTGCGACACTCACTCGCCACTTCAATTGCTTGTTATCACAAACAGCTGATTGGCCAATCACATGGCAGGGACTCGACGCATTGAGGCATGTGGATCTTAATGAAAGTGCGTCAGAATGGGGGAGGAAACTGGATTGTGACCTTGACACACTGACTTTGAACTTGACATAGTAGTTGGTGCCAGACAGGCTGGTCTGACTATTTCACAAACGGCTGACATACTTGACTTTTCAAGCACAACCAGGATATATCTGAGACACAACCGAGTGCCCTTGTGGTGGAAATGTATGGCTTTTTTTGTGGGGACTGGCTGAGAAAACAGCTAAACTGAACCCAGTTGTCTTGTCATGTTCATTCCGCAGCACAAGTCCGACAGAAAGCATCAGCTGACTGGACGTAGTAGCCGCCTGAAAGGTGCAAGTACACCAGTTTTTATAGGCCACATGACGTATGTGTGCGATTCCCAGGGGAAACTTTTGGGACTTTCCAGGAAGCAGAGTGCAGGCGAGCACTGCGGAGCCTCCTAGGGAGCTAAAGGTCAGGTCGCGGAACAAAGAGTACTCTGAGGTCTCTGACGTTCTGCGGAAGAAGCAAAGGTCGTCTTAGATCTTACAAGTGCAAGGCAACATAAAAAAAAAAACAGCAAGCATGCAAAGCTTCCTCATGTAAAAACACACCTAATTATCTTGGTCCAGGCCTTTCCAGTCGGGATGGGCCCGCGCGGGGCAGTAAAGCGTCGTCATACTGTATGCGGGCTGCAAGATGACTGTCCTCGCGCATTTCACCGCGATTTATAAAGGGCTGTTCTCCTCCATCTGCTCCCGCGGCCTCCAGGGTGTCATCTCGTCACAGCTGAGCTGCCTGATTGGCTTTTTCGAGGTGATGGACAGTCTTCCAGTTGGGCAGATGGCGCCCCGCCGCACTGGCAGACGACGGCGGTTTCCGCACAATGTGTTTGCCTTTAGCATTCGCTCGCGCCATTCAGGGAGTACGTTTTACATCAGTGGCTACCGGACGACTTAAAACACATTTTGCATCGTCCACTTTGCTTGGGATCTAAAAGAACGAGTTGCAGTGAGTAGTTTGGAGATAAGGTGGCGGTGTTGGGGCATTCGCCAGGTTCAAAGTAATGATAGCAAAGTGTGTAACTTGATGAGTGATAATTTGCTATTCTAATGAATAAATGAGTAGTGAAATGGAAAAAAAAAGTCAGTGCAACCAACTCAAGGTCAATTATGCTCCAACTTGACTTTTGTAAGTACAACAACATTATAGTTAATTTTAACCTAGACTTTTTGGATCAGAAGTAAACCAGTGAGCAGGTATAATATTATTATGATTTACTAAACATTTCCACATGCAAAAACATACACAAATGTATGCAAATGTCATTGCACGTGCAAATGACGGAGCAAAACACACTGGCGCTTGTGTCTGTCAAACAGGCAAAATCAAGTCAGTGTGTTTGCCTTAATGAATATGCAGCCATGGGAGTTTTTTCGACCGGAGAGCGTGAAAATATTGGGTTGGAGAAAATTCAAGTTGATGATTTAGCATGCGCAACGTCATTTACCATACCTGATTCTGACTGCAGTGTTTTGGCGCGTTTGAAAGGTGACCCAAATCCCACCTCCAGTAAAACTGGAGGCATTCCGGATTGCAATTCAAAAGGCACAAATTTCATTTTTGCAGTCGCTGAGCTCTCCCACATTCTCAATGGTGAAAAAAAATCCCGTATGGGACACAAAGTTCTCATTTAAATAAGGCAGTTGTTCTCAAACCTTCTCTGTCACGCCCCACCTTGGAGGAAGAAAATCTTTCATGCCCCAAATTTGACGTGGCTGTGTCTTGAGGGATCCCGATGAACCTGCAAGTGGTCCCATGTCTCTAGGACAAAGTTGACTTTTGACCCCATAGACTTGCATGGCATTAGGGTTAGCGATAAGGCTGGAATTAGGGTTAGGGTTAGGGTTACTGCTGGAATTAGGGTTAGGGTTTCGGGGTTCCTCATGGGCTAGAAGACCCAAATTTGACGTGGCTGTGTCTTGAGGGATCCCGATGAACCTGCAAGTGGCCCCATGTCTCTAGGACAAAGTTGACTTTTACCCCATAGACTTGCATGGCATTAGGGCAGTGGTTCTCAAACTTTCTCTGTCACGCCCCACCTTGGAGGAAGAAAATTTTCATGCCCCCCCCCCCATTATTATGGAACCCACCGGAGTTCTGGGAAAACCCCACACCCGCTGCTCCGAGGGGCTGGTGACGCTCCATTCTGAACGTCACGTTGATTTTTGTATTTTTATTCGCTACATTCTGAACGACAAGGCTGTTTATTGCATTATTTTGAACCTTGACAAATTGTCATAAATACTGAATGCTTTCCTCAATCCATGAGCTGTTTTGGTCTTTAAAGTCATTATTAGCTACATTTGTAAGCTGATAATTAAAGGTTCTTTAACTTTGTTGCAAGGCTCCAAACTCTGTAAATGCCAGTGTGGCTAAAACAAAAACCAACCCCAGCATCTGATTGGGTAGGCATGGAAAAAGGTCATATGGACTCTGGTAAGCTTTAAGTGATTTCCTGGGCATTTTTCAGGATTTACTTGAATGAATAAAATATTGCGTTTATGTGCTGCACTGGAGGAGAAGGTCAAGGTGGATTTCGGCCAATTGAACATCAGAAAACAGAGTTTTGGTCCAGACTTTTATGTATTTGCTCAGTTAAGAAAGGCTACATACAGAAATACAAACAAATAAAGTTTTTCAACATTTGCATCTTGTTCACTTATTTTGCTTGGTCTTGTTTGTATGCTTAGGAAATACATGGCTCTACAAACATACATAAACAAAGGGCTTGACACCACACCAATACCAGTCCCAGGTCAGTGGTGGTGGGTGGCGGTGGTTCCATCCGCGCAGACCAACTCATGGCCACCTTCTTTTTGTTCAATTTTAAAACATGTGCAAAGTATAGCCAAGCACTAGTTTAGCAGGAAACGATGCCTCCGTGGGAGATTAGCAGGCAGACAGCTCAATGTTGTATGTTCCCACATTCAGTCATTAAGACAGCCCATTAGCTCTCATTATCGCCCACTGATCAGACTCTCAGATGAATTGCAGTAAAGGGGTAAAAAGGCCAAAGCACATAAAAATAAGGAACAATAAGTGGATAGCAAATAGTTTAAAATTTGCCATTAAGCTTGTATACTGTGAATTTGTTTCTGTTAACATGAAACGTCTCCTCAGTGTTTTAGTTTTATGGAAGATTTTTGCTATTGGTTGCTATATGCAAGCTTTCATTTTTTTTTTTTTTTTGCAGGGTTGTAAGTCCCATTTTGAGGAATGTATGGTGATCATGTAATATTTCAGTTACATCTGTATTTTTTTAATATGATGGATCTCTGAATGGCCTGAAAATATGGCTCCAAACATCATATCAATCTGCTAAATGTGTGGTTAGATGCCTCAGCTGTGTGTGGCCAAGCTTGTGAGTATTTGGCTGCTGTGTTATAATCTCCTGACCGGCAGGCTAATGCCTCATAACAGTGACAAGCAGCCAATTTACACATTGCATCCCGGGCCACGAGTGACAGAAAATCAATGCACGCTAGGGAGAGATCATGGCGTCAGGCCCAGTGCAAATTAGTGCGAATGTGTTTGTGTGTCAAAGTCTACCTTTACAATCCAGTCCAGTGTGTACATTGTTATAAATGGGGTATTCAAAATTACCATTAGTCTGTGTCTGTGTGTGTGTGTGTGTGTGTGTGTGTGTGTGTGTGTGCATCTGTGTGGGTGTATCCGTTTGTACAACCACAACGTGTAAGTACTAACACCACTCAGGCTCTCAGTGTGGACTGCAGGGAAAATAACATGAGCCACAGTTGTTGGTCTTCACAGCTACTGAAGGGGAGAATTGGGAGAACAGAAGTAAAAGGGGGAGGCGGAGAGAGGAGGAGGAGGAGGAGGAGGAGAAGGGAGAGGTGTCAGGAGATTACAGCTACCGCTGTTGGCCACTGGGAGCTGCCTGGTACAATTGCAGTCAAGCTGCCTGCCAGTGAGCCACTTGGCGGAGGCTCCTGACTGCACGATCGCGACAGTTTCAGTAAACGGAGCTAATTTCTGAGTCTCCGCGGAGGCCTCGAAGTTTAAATAGTGGGGTGGAGTAAAAACGGTCCTGCGACGCAAGCTTTTGTTTGTCTGCATCTCGTGTGCCCCTACTTCTGCTGTAATTGATGCAAAGGTGGACATCAAACAGACTTCCGCCTTCCGTCCCTTGCTAACCAAACTAGTCTCGTGCCAATGCGGCAACTGCTCTATGATAAATGGGAAATTAGTTAGGGGTGTAAAAGTCAGTCTGCGCAACGACAGAATCTAGCATGCACACCTTTATGGTGTTACAGAGTAAATGTCTGCATATTTGCACTCTTGAAACAAAGCTACATAACCATCACAAATCACTCACTGCGCGTCTTCAGTGCTAGCTAGTGCTAGCTAGTAACAACATGTCGGCGAACAAACATTTTTGCTTTGACTTTAGCACTGTTGAAACCAGAAGTCAGACTCTCACTATCAGAAGTAGTTCCGTTCGTAAGAAATGTAAAATAGCATGGCAGTGAAATATGTTATTGAAAAATGAAGGACCTCTGGGACATTTGAAGAACTTTATCTGTCAAACGATGGATGAACACGTTTTAAAAGTGAGTCTTAGCAAATACAATCCGATGAAAGTTAGCAAGTTATTCATGAAATGAAAATAACAAACAGAGGAAGGGTAATAAATGGACTGAGTGTATGGGAAAAAAAAATCTGAGGTAACTGCTGACTAATGTTCGGTGTCGTATTGAATGAATCACATTAAGTTACAGAAATATTGAACCAGAATTCTCTGAGTATTTTGTTTAGTCGCCTAAAAGTTTTGCGCCTAACTTTTCCGTACAATTATGTGTCACACGTAACGGGTCCGCACTAAAATACCATGATTCAATTAATCAAACTGTGCTAGCAATGGCTAAACCATTTACTTTCAAGATTTTCAAGTAGCGGTGGGCAGGAATAAGGAGAAGATCAATAATACCTTGGGGAAACAGAGGGGACAATAAATAGATTGAGAAAAGTTTATGCAAGGACAAATACAAAAAAAACAAAAAACACTGTTCATTCATCAGGAGTGAGCCTAGAGAGCAGTTTGAACAAAGACTGTGTTCTATTGATATGACCTATCCTCTCCCGGTGACCAGTGGGCAGCCAGTGTGCAGCACCAGGGACCAGATCCA
Source organism: Nelusetta ayraudi (assembly GCF_046127955.1). Classification (NCBI taxonomy): domain Eukaryota; kingdom Metazoa; phylum Chordata; class Actinopteri; order Tetraodontiformes; family Monacanthidae; genus Nelusetta; species Nelusetta ayraudi. The sequence continues at coordinate 2,098,976 of NW_027466113.1, forward strand.
GACTTTCATCATTGCTTTGGTCGATGGTAACGACGCACAGTATATAATGTCTGTATTTATATTATTTATTTAAGTCACGGAAAATCAGCCCAATAAGAGGTTACACGGACGAGGTGAAAGAAATGGGAGAATTTAACAAGATGTTAATAAAAGGAATGGTAATATCTGTAGAGTAAGATAGAGAGAAAAAGACTGTGGGTGTAGCACCTTTGGGCAGGATATTACTTTTGGGTGCTTAGACGTGCACATTTTCTTTCTGGAGCTCATCTGCAGATCGATGCACCAGCAGCCTCTTATCTTGGATTGAAAGCATGATATAAACCTCATTCAAGATGCTCAGAGGCCATCTCTCTCTCACACACACACACACACACATGCCCAAAACATGCAAAAAGTAAATATAAGCCCCCAAGGCCCTTAATAAACAAACAGAAAAAGCAAACATACAACACCATCGGAAAAAAAACATGATTAGATTTTTTTTTTTTTTTTTTTTTTTTTTCCCCAAGGTCAACAAAATACCCTGAAGTGAAATGTTGTTGCAAAATGTTCCAAGCTTGTATGTAAGGTAGGACTGCTGGAACAAATTTCTATGGTTAATAATAATTCCAGCAGCAAAATGCTCACAAAATATTCATAAGGTGAAGTGAGTTCTTAGGTGCCTTTTCATTTATTTTATTTTTTTGTGTGTGCAATGTTTTGTGTGGGTTTGACACGTGTTCCACAATTTCACACTTCTCCCCTGAGCCTCAAATTTAGCCCGTTTGGAAAGTGCAGACAGTGGCAATGACCATGGCCACTTCTGGAATAAAAAACAAAACCAAACGACAAAAAATATCAAACAACATGTCGAGCACCCGTCAAATGGAAAACTATGTGGAAACAAAAACAAGAGGGCTTTCGCAGCCTGCAGGACTTGCAAGAGAAACATGGAATATCGCTGAAGCGTCGCGAAAAGTAAAAAAAAAAAAAAAGGTATTGGTGACTTAGCTGAGAGCTGAGTTTTGTTTGCCCTCTGAGTTCGTGACTCGCATCAACATGTAGGAAGCGGTTCCATATTTTTGTGGACTCTTTTCGTATAGTCTCAATTAAAGTTCTTTTCCCCCGTCATTCGAATTGTAATCTGTGTTTGACTGTAGTTAGTGCGGCTTTGTTCACAATCTCATCCATTCTTTTGGTTCAACAGCAGACGCAGCAGAAGAGCCTGCAAGCAAACTTTCTCAGAGAGTCGGTGCGCTGACTGAAATTTTTTCTTGTTCACCTTTGCTGTTCCTGAGAAATGCATTCTGATGTGCCGTTGCTGAGGTTTTGGGAATGTGCTTTACCGAGCTCCACTGCGGGCTGTATTGTAGTGTACTGACATATCAAACAATGGAACTTGGTCTTGCTGCTTGAACTCTTTTGATGATTGGCACAAAAGGTTGGGCAGAAATTCCTGAAATTCTAAAAAACGTCTCTTATATGACCACGTATAAAGACTCCACGAGTCCAAAAAAAATGTGTGTCCATTATTTGGGGCATATATAATATTTTGTCACATTTTCAAATATTAGAAGTTGAACATTTTTTGGACCATCTGCAGTTGGGTTTCCGCTATCAGAGACTGTCTGGGTCACATTATTGTTAGTGTTAGATTTTAAATAAAGAAATGAAGATGATGCATGAAGTTGCAAACTGAAATTGTCTTGTGCTCCCCCTCACTTTTTCTCTCTCAGTTCCTAAACATTTGCAGTTCCATTATTCTCTGTTCTAGATTAACCTAATTTAACTATTATCTAGATTAACCTAATTTAACTATTAACCTAAAGGTCCAGTGTGTAATATTTGGAGATTTTGAGAAGAAACAGACATCAAGTGGTCACATTTTAGATTGCGGGGCTCATCCCCCCCTCTCCCGAGCTTGCCAGTGAGCTACGGTGGCCTGCGCAAACAAACCTGGATACCTGCTCCACCTTCTTCTTTGTTGGTTTATGTGAGAATGCCAAGGTTCACCCTAAATGTGAAATGCGCTGTCAGGCAGCCCCACACTGAAAGTAAAAACAAATCTCAAGTCTAATTGTTAGTAAGAGTGTGAGCACGTCAAGTCAACCCCATAACACAACATTTGAGACGGTGCTGAGGCAGAGAGCCATGACAGCTATTGATTTAAACATGGAAAAAATATTTATAAATGAATTGGTTGATACAGAAGGCATTTTGTGAACTGGTTTTTCCACTTTATTTACTGACTTTGCCCTTTCATCTCTCCTCGTTCAAGTTCAGTTCAGCAGTTTTGATTTTTCGTGGCCATAGGGTAATACATTATTATTCACTTGACTTTGAAGTGATCGTTTTTCTGTGTGACTTTTGTCAACATTAGGTGTGAAAGTCTATGTACTGTTTGTGCTTTAATTTTCAGTTTTGCTTGTCAAAGTCTAACGGCGCTGCAATTTGAATTGACGCCAGTGTTATGTAAGCAGTGATTAATGGGAATCAGAAGAAAAACAAACACATAAATGAGCAGATGAATGAATGAAGTGTTTCACCGCATCATCATTAAAAACTAAAATAATAAGACTAAAACGGTCTTGGTGTGGAGGCAGTCAATGCTATGAAGGTAATGAGATGGTAATATAAGCCAGTTGGCAGCACACTGTGCGTGGACAGGGACTCTATTGTGCAATTCAGAAGATATAAGATATCCTTTGGCAATGCAAGTAATTGATTTAAGGTGATGGTTAAAGGTCCTAAATAAGGCAGGCTGCCAATATTTGGAGGTGCTAACTTATAGTTTGCACCTTCTGGCAACTATACACTTTAAAAAAAAGAAAGAACAAAAGAAAGAAACTTATTTTGCTACGATTCCTCGAAGCACAGATTGTCCACATTTCAAGTGTGTTTCCAGGCCCACTACTATGTGACTCACTTTAGATTACAACAGTCAAACTCATCTACCCAGTGCTTGTGACGGAAGCTATTGGTCTCCACCTGCTCAAGCTAGAAACGCAAGATGCCACGACCGCTATGAGTTTCAGTAACGTTCACCGTGTGTATTTTTATCAGACAGACATAACCCCCCCCCCACCCCCCCTAGTGGTTAGTGTTCCAGATCGATTGATTTAATTATTTATGGAAACAGCTGTTCAAACGGAAGCACGTTTGATGAGAAAAACGAGACAATCACAAGGCCATGAAGAAAAGAAAATATGCATTATGTTATTTATTTATTTTTTAAAACCAACAACAAATGTCTTGAATGACAAATGTAGTGCATTTCTCTTGCTTAAATAAAACCTATAACTTATGTATCAGAAAACTAATATGTGCATGTATGCTAAAGCTTTTAATACCTGAAAACTATTTCCATGCAGAAGTAATCTTTCCAATGATCACGTCATTTTAACTACTAATGGCTTTGTCTTGCTTACAAGTGTGTGTGTGTGTGCGCGTGTGTGTCGTCAATTCTGACTGGATCTGCAGGACCAAGTCCTAGGCTTTACGGAGGTGGCAGGCTAATCCATGAGCTGTGGGCTTCAGCTGCCCATCCTGTCCTCCAGGCAGAAAATAATTACATTTTAAATGGCTGTGCAAACAACAGCCACCACATTAGTGTGTTAATTCAGGCCAATCACTTCAAGTATTAACACACACACACACACACACACGCACAAATGAAATAACAAAGCCCTGCCTTCACTCCGGTCCCCACGGACTGATGAATGCCTTGATGTCTCCCATGCCCTGGGTGACCATTTATAACATTCGATTATATATTTATTTCCCTCCACATCTGCATAATCATTTTGGCTATAGGTCATATTGGAACAAGATGGGGGAAGCTTAGAATGGCATGCATTATTCATGATTTGTGGGGATACAGTGTGTGCCGGAGCTTTACAAGATATGTGAGTGAGATTTAGCAGATTCATTCTTTCTTCTTTTTTTTTTTTTGTATCAGACAAAAAAAAAAGAAAAAAAAGAAAAGTGCCTCGAACCCGAAGTACCTGGGGCACCGGGTGTGTAATGAAAAAAAAAAAAAAAAAAAAAAATATTTGCAAAGGAGAGAGAGAGGGGCGAGTTGAGGATGAGCAAACGTCAATAAATAAATGGCAAGCAACCTGTCCCTGCTTTAACACTCGCACGGCCCCATTTGAACCAAAGCCCTGTGACTAGACAGCCAGATCTCACCTGGTGTTATAATGAACTACTGCAGTATTAAATCTGTACCGCACATTGCAAATTCTGTCCCATCTGCGAGCCATCATTCCAGTAGCCCAGCATGCTAAAAAAAAAGAAAAAAAAAGAAAAAAAAAAAGAGATAATCAATCACATCAGTGATTTGTACATACGTATTATATTGTTTATAAAATTGAAGCAGACGTAAAAAAAAAAAAAAAAATCATTGTATCATCTTCGGTCTCCACATTGTGCTTGACCTGATGGCTCAATGCCTGTTTGTGTGTGTGTGTGTGTGTGTGTGTGTGTGTGTGTGTGTGCGTGCGTGTGAGGATGGCATGATGGGAGAGTTGCAGCAGATCAGAGATAAATGACTTCATTAAAGTGTAAGTCTCCGAAAGCTGGAATGAGCCACATCTCCCTCCTCGGTGCCACGGCAGATTATGAACTCCATAAATCAATACATATTTGCAAAGGGATAATGTTTCTCTGCCTGCTTCCATCCAGCCTTCCCGGAGCGAGCGTGGAGGGTGTCGGAGGGGGCTGACACGGCAAAGGGCGTTGGATTTAAAAAGGGCACCGGGGATGTCGGGGGTGATGGCGAGGTTTATAAGGCATTAGGTTTTCAGCATCTACTTATGGGAGGAGGTCCAAATATGAGGATTTATCCTGATGGGCGGCGGTTTTGAAATGGCAGCGCGAGGAGCCGAGCAACACTTCAGGACGCTGCCCATTTCTTCACCGTTAACAGTATTTGAGAATGAATGAGTATAGGTCGGCGTGGTAAAAAAAAAAAAAAAAAGAAGAGAGAGAGAGAGAGAGAGAGAGCGAGAGAGAGACAACACAACAATGCAGTAGTGCAACCAACATATTCAATACATTTCTCCATTTCAGTGGCAATGTGGTATGAAAGAAAAACGATGCTCCAGGATTGAAAATTGTATTTTATGTGTAATGAACGTGCAATTTTAAGTTGTGTCTTGTCATTAATGTTCCTTCACTGTCACTTCATCGTCCCGGTGTTCTTCCCTGTGGGAAGCAGGAGTTTTGAGACTCTATTAGAGACGACAAATAGGCTTCCTGCCAAAAATTACGACATTTCCAATCAAATTGCCAAGAATGCACCATAAAAAATTGCCACTGCTCCACAATTTGTGGTAAAGTTGGTCGAGCGCCATACGACCCTCATCTTATTAGGACTTCACACACTGACCAGTGGATATCACACAGCACATATGGTACCATTTTAAAGACCCAGTCCACTGCCTGTGGTTCTTTTCCACGAAGATTTGAAAAATGTGTATACTGCCCACAAGACCATTGGTTGAATGCATGTTCTGCCCATAACTAGGGGACGAGTAGAATGTGAGTACTTGCATTTCAGTACTCACCGCGACCGATACTGAGTACTTGATGACACGTTATATGATTACTTTAATATTTTTAATGGATGGTCTGTCATTTGAATAACAATCCTCAACATGTTTTTCTTGAACAAGTTTCTCTGCGTAACAAAACTGTCATATACATACACATACAACTGGTAGTGGTATCAGCACGTATTTAATGAGTTTGAGTCGTACTCATCTCCGGTATCAGTACTGATACCGGATACTGGTATTGGTATCCGTGCAGTCCTGCTCATTACGATCATGTTTCTCCTCATGCTTTGCACTTTGCTGCTATCGATTCACACAATTGAGAATTGATTTATTTCTAACCTCAAAGTAGTGAACGGCATTTTCCAAAAATAATCAAACTGAGCCATAGTAGTCTTTCCAAATCGTCATTTCGCTTTTGGCATTTTACTGAGGCTACATTTCGACTTCACTATCACTCATTCACTCCTAATAATGAACAAACTGTTTGGCATTACTCCTGCCGCAACAGAATGTCCTTTAACTTATTAATATAAAGTAAGCGCTGCTGGAACAACAATGATAACAACGCCATCTGCATGATCACTTCAATACATACACTTGTCCACCGGGCATAAAACCTTTTAGGAAATACAGATTTGCTGGCAATCCAGTCAAGCTGGCAACCTGGCACCCAATCAGAGGGAAAAAAAAAAAAAAAAACGGGAGAAGTGAAGCAGTTTTCCAAGACAAGGACAACAATAACGGCACTTGGAAAGGCTGAGGGAGGTGTTGCCCGTTTCTTGACAAACATGATGTTGAAAGTAATGGGTTTTATTACACCATGTGTACTATATATATATGCAATTCACAACCAGCGTATCTGAAGCACACAGTGGTCCATTCAGCTACGCTGCTGCTCTGTCAATTTTACACCATGTCATTTTCCCACATCTTCATCTGTCATCAGCGTCGGACTTGTAGAAAACAATAAATCCCAGCCGTGCGCAGGGTCTCATCTCTGTTCACTGTTAATTAACACTGTTGTATGGCTTTTGTCTGTCAGATCCCTTTATGGTTAACTCACTTTCATTTACTCTGAAATAGTGAAAAGCGCACAACGCACAGGCAGAAGGGTTGTTGCACCTCTCAACAGGCGTCCTGTTGTGTAGTGATCTGACCCAACAGCTACTTTGGCATTCGATCCATTTATTCTGCCACTCCGCTCCATACGCTTCCCTTCGCTCATGGGGAGGGGGTGGGGTCTGTGCTTTCATGCCAGGACATCAAAAGAATCTCACGTGAGTCATGTAGTTATTATAGGGGGCGGAGTGACTCTGACAGCGCGGAGCGAAACAAATGAGTTATTCTACGTTTCACTAAAAACACCCAGGGAAGACATCATCTCTGCTGCAGTGCCACTGCTGGACAAACATCTTAAATCCCTGACCTGCTTTTTTATAGGCTGGTTATATGGCCCTTGATGTTGTGCCAGGTGTCTGGGAGAATTTTAGGATAGCCACAAAACTTTATTGACATATGGCTCCCACAAACTGCCTCAGTAATTTTTCCACATTACAACTTGACACAGGAGCAGGAAAGTTGAAGAAACAAGAAGCACACCGACACAGCAGAGTAATACTGCAAGGGAGGGACTGAGGGAGGGACAAATGATTCTGCACTGATTAAATATGAGACGATAAAAAAAAAAAAAAATGTGTTGATATTCAGGGCAGTCTTTTCAAACAAACAGACTTTATGTTCTGTTCGTGTTCGCCATAAGCTAAAATGTGCTCGCTTGTTAGCGAGACAACCAGAAACACGGTGGACCTAAAACGATTTTGTAAAGAGGAAGCCCTCAGGTGTGCACAGCTAATATTCACATTTATATGCTTTGATTTGCAATATGCATGGCCTCGTTCATCCTTATTGGAAAGGAATGTGAGCAGGGAGCAAAAAGCACCTGCTAAGTGAATGGACTTAATACACTGCTCAGGAGTGACAGATAGGTGGGAACGTGCCGGGCTCATATTATACCAATGGAGAAAAGTGCACTGATGAAACTCTATCTGCGTTCAGACTGTATGCATAATGGTAGTGGTACTAGATTTTTAGATGGATTTAAATAGGCTTTAAAAAGAGAGTACATTTCAAAATCAGCACCTTTTCACTTTAAAGGTAAAATTTGGCTTGATTTATGATTTTTATATTGGTAAAATCTTAATAAACTGTGCATAAATACTACACTGGATTACTTCCAATTGCTCTGTAAGTATTTGCAATATAATTACGTTTGCAAAAGATGTCTCAACAAAGACACATTCATTTTGAATTTCACCTCTCAAGAACATGCAATTTTAAGTTGTGTCTTGTCATTAATGTTCCTTCACTGTCACTTCATCGTCCCGGTGTTCTTCCCTGTGGAAAGCAGGAGTTTTGAGACTCTATTAGAGACGACAAATAGGCTTCCTGCCAAAAATTACGACATTTCCAATCAAATTGCCAAGAATGCACCATACAAAATTGCCACTGCTCCACAATTTGTGGTAAAGTTGGTCGAGCGCCATACGACCCTCATCTTATTAGGACTTCACACACTGACCAGTGGATATCACACATGCAGTAAGCACATATGGTACCATTTTAAAGACCCAGTCCACTGCCTGTGGTTCTTTTCCACGGAGATTTGAAAAATGTGTATACTGCCCACAAGACCATTGGTTGAATGCATGTTCTGCCCATAACTAGGGGACGAGTAGAAGTGTCAGGTTTGGGTGCGCGGGCCACTGTAGTTCACTGGCAAGCTCAGGAAGGGAGAGAGAGAGACGATGCGATCTGAAACGTAACCACTTGATGTCGCTGTTTGTGTCTTCAAAATCTCCAAATATTACACACTGGACCTTTAAACTAAATGCTTGACTGACCCCACGCTAAAATGACTGACAAAAAAACTGAAGAAGTGTTAATATACTGATTTCACACTGGATGCTGTTTTCTGCCTCCACAACTTATACTTTACTACATCCTGCAACTGGTAATTCAACTCAAGACGTATGCCATTGCATTGTTGCTGACAAATGAAAGGGTCTGCTACACAAAGTAGACTCAACAAACTCCGAACTGAACCCTGAAATCTGATTTGTTCTCCTCTGAGACACTGAACTCTTGGGTTATTTTGGTTCCAGAACAGCTGATTTGAGTTATTTTAATCAACTCTGATTAGTTTCACCTGGAGTTAAGGGCGTGCACCACAATTATAAAAAGACAGCATCAATTAAGTCCCGATTTGATTTGATTTGATGGCAACGGGGAAGAGGAAGGCTGTGTTTCTCACCCCACTAGAATTGGACATCTTAATGCGCTCAGGCAGCCAGCCTGCTTCTCAACAGAAGTGCAACTGAGAGGGAGAACATCGCTGCTCGGGTCAATGCGCAAGTTCACAGGTAGTCCTTTGTAATCATGATAACGTTACAATAGCCCATTTATTTATTTCATTTAGGAGCAGTCTGTTGGGGGCAGATGAAATATATAAACATTGTTCAAAACAGGTAAGACTTTGCATAAGGCTTCACATGAGTCATAAGAGGAAGGCAGCACACATGAGGCTGAACTTCAGATGAATGCAACAATGCCATTGTTGAGGCTATGAGGCTATTTGTCATAAATAGGCATACCTGGTATTGATTAACGCCTCAATTGATATTATCGATATTAACGGATATCGATGATTTACAGAAAGCTTCCCGCGGCAGCTAGAAAATAACCACTGCCATCAATCATGGAGAGCCGTGAGTCGTCCTCGATCTGCAGCGGTGACAGTGACTGAAAGTTGGTATAATATGAATGTGATTGTGGACATAATATTGTAGACGGTATAAATCTTGTATGAGCCGGCAGTACTGAGTGACACAATGTGGATTGCTGATACTTTCACAGCATTCCAAATTTTTTTTTAAAGAAGAAAATAAAAAAAAGATTGTCCCCAAAAGCCCCTGTTGTGAAAGGGCCTCAACAGTTTGATGCACACTGAAGAACTGCCAAATTTTTAAGTAATTGTGAATGGTTTAATTTAATCGGGAAAATATTGGTGGTAATTCACCGACAATCGATTAATTGTTAACATCCCTTGTTGTAAATATGGAGAGGAAAGGGTTCTGTTTAGAGACCATTTAATTTTTGTCTGGGACCCGGTAATAAAAAGAAGTGGCTGCCAGAAGACCCGTTTCACAGGTTCCTGTGGAGTTGTGCTTTGTGCCATTTAGGATTATTATTGTATTCCCTTCCTTTTACTATTGCACAGTTTTTATGATAATTCAAAACTGATATCTGTCGACGATAATGCCTTGAGAAACCTTAATACGGCTTCACTTCCCCTCACCTCACGTTTTTATTTGCTGCTCGCCAAACGCACAGAAAACATATGGAACATATGGAGGAGATGCTCTGTGTGTGGCAGATGAATCATTTAGCTTACGCCTCAGATCTCCATTCAAACGTCCTCTTGAAGATCCATTCTTATCCACTTTCACAAAGCCTTGAACTACCGGCACAAAGGATGGTGGAGAGCATTTGTGGATTGTGAGGCTTTGATGGGCCATTTTATGTCTGCGATCAGGGAAAATCACAGCGCGGCGTGTTGCGTGTGCATGTGCGTCTTATTGCTTCTGCCTTTCAAAAAAGAAGACCCTATTTCCTCGGGGTGTTTATTTTTGATTAACTTCAGAAAGGTCAAAACAACAAACCAAATTTTCTTACAAAAATTTTGTTTGGCGCAATCCTCCCTCACAGGGGACGTGCCTACCCCTATGACTATAGGGATTATGGTAATGGGAAAAAATTTGCCAAAAAAAAGAAAGAAAAGAAAAGTGGCCTATTCCGTTAACTTTAGTCAACAAATGTCGAGGGTCATAGAGGCCAAGCAATCTACGGTTAAAAATGGACACACCAGACTGGGATGCAGAGGGAGGCAGCAAATCCTGTCTGAGGCTTCCAAAGCTGATTTCACCCTGTTGCCCAATGCAGCGGCAGCAATTAGCTGAAGCTGGACCTATCCCAATGCCACACACACACACACGACGCACACACACAGAGGGTCATAACAGTACCAGAGAAAAGATGATTGTGACAAGACCTTGTTCACGGGGGAGCAGAGGAGCAGCTTCTCTATAAGTCCAGTGGGAACCATAGACGGAAAGGTTGGGAGCAGTTATTGATGTCAAGAGACACTTTCTCACAGGGAGGTCACAGTGAAGTAGTTCAGCTCAATAGCTGTGCTTCACCTGAAAGAATGGAGGTTTCTGAGCAGATAGTGCTGTAAGAACCACAATGGGAGGCTGCATCAGTAAGAAGATGTGGTGGAATATTAATATTTTACCCTGCTAAATGTATTCAATTAGAATTGCAAACAAAGGGTGTATTTATATATATATGTATATATACAGTATATATTCTGGATTGTTTAATAACCTCCTAAAAATCGAGTTCCAGAAGCGAGTACCCAAAACTTGACCTTTCTGTCATCTTACCTAATGGTGTTGGGTGCATTCTACCCCCCAACTCATGGGTCTGGGACCTGTGTGGCTCGTGACCCTTGCTCCATCAACACAAGTCAATACAGAAATATCACCAAGTACCATTACCATAGTACCAATACGAAAACAATAAAATTCCGACTGGTTTCGTAACTTCTTGACTTCAGCCTGGAACGACCAAATAAAGAATGGTGTTTGTCTTCTGTGTTAATGGTGTGGATTGGATAATATAACAGTTTTATGGCAGCAGCATTCAGCTCACCTAACCTTTACCATTGCCACACTTTGCCATTACCATTTTCCCTTTTCCTCCTAAACGTCACGGCACAATTCTAACTGTGAGACAAGGGCAAACCTCAAGATTGATCTGATTTTACACCCTGTGTGAGACATTTATTTCTTTTTTGCTCAAGGGAACAACTGTATTACACTGCTTGGATGTTTAAATCTTGATCCCCTGCAGTTAGATTAAGATCCTGTCTGTCCTTGAGCAAGTTTAACAACATTGCCTGTGAAAAGTCTGTTTGTGGAAGGCATCTCTTCCCTTGTGGGTAGTTCTTGCTACTTCTGTGGTAAAATGGTAAAACACAAATACTGTACATCTCTCTTGCCCCCCCCCCCCCCTCTCTCTTTCTCTCTAACACAAACAGTTTTTAAGATTACAATTCAAGTAATCTGAGCTGAGAAGAGGATTGTTATATCCAGACAAAATATATATTTTTTAGACTTTGATATGTTTTTGAAAACATTTGACATGTTTTCAATGATGGTGTTTCTGGTCAGGTGGTTTTCTCTAACACAATTAATATCTCTTGACATTCTTTTTTTTATTTATTTTTTTTTTTATCATATAACACATTGAAAAAGATATTTCCAATAATTATTCCTGACATTTTGGCACACTCGCTCAGCATTATACCAGGCATCAAAGACAAATATCTAGCGGGAATTTCTATAGATTTCTCGCTCTCTTTTTTTTAAAAACATAATTGGGCTATTTGTTCTCGCCAGACACTAAAATGATTCAGCAATTCAAATCAATGATCAGAGAAGAAAAAAAAAAAATAGACACCACATTTCTTGAAGAGCGGTTTTTATAATTCAGTTGAGCAGAGTGAATCAATTTAGCAGGGCTTCATATGCTTGGAAAGTCAAATTGTGAACTCTTCTCTCTGTAGACTCCAGTGCTTCAGGCCTCTTGCTTGTGGTGAGCACTCATTGCTACCCACTGATCGAACTTAAAGTTGAGCATAATTGTATAGGGCTATTCTCTTGACCTTCTCTGTCAGGAGAGAAATTGGGGCCATCATTCATCCTTTCCATTACCAGCCTGCCTGCCGTGAATAATGCAATTTGTATCCTCTATGGAGTGCATCCAGAACAACAGGCACTCCAATAAACAAACAGCAGATCACGGTAGAAATCCACTTACTGGGGGCAGCCTGGCCAACGCCACAGCCATTAGAAGCCCGCCTGGCTCCCATCATTTCATCCCGATAGATCCTTTACCTTTCCTGCTTTGGTGTGGGACTATGATAATGAGCCTGCCACAATCATTTCCCTGAAGCGCTGGATCACACAAATCTGGGGACACGTGGACGAAAGAGAGAAACACGCACACCGGCACACAGTCATGTAGGAAGTTCCTCCAAGGAGGTTTGTTGGGTCTGAGAGTAAGAGGTGAAGGTCAGTCTTTGACCTTTTGGGAGCAGTTACAGCCCCTCGTCTGGAGTGAAATGGATCCGTCACATTGCTGCCTATTTGTGTTTGTGCGTGGACACCTTGTGGACGCACGGGCTGCCGGAGACAAGAACAATTTGAAAAAGCTTTTCGTTCTATATTTATCTTTCGACATCTCCAGTGAAATATGATGCTTATTTGAAAAGGGTTTCCTTGATCCGCTTCCTTAACAGCTCAATTCCTGAAATGTCACTCAAAAATCTAACCAGGCTTCAAAGGAAGTCGGCTTCGGTCGGTCCCAAGACTCCATATCCAATTAGGTTATACCTTTAGCTGTGACAAAAGCAGGAGGCAGCCGCTGCAAGCTTTTGTTAGAAGTCACAGAAGCAGAGGCCGAAGAAGAAATACAGGAAGCAACTGTGAGCTTGGCTGAGGCCGAAGAGAAAGTGATCAGAACAAATATGGATGTTTTCTATTTTCGAATGAGAAAAGGGGAAAATAATGACGCTGAAGACTTTTCTTTGTCTGGTGTCACCCTGCTCACCAGTAGAAGAGCAAATATCGCAAACACGTTACAGCAAAGGTGCGATAGACAAAAGTTTCATCCAATCACAATTAATGAGTTTGTCTTGAACGGTCTTCCCCTTTTCAGGTGTTTTGTAAGATCTTTCCCACATGGATAAATGAAACAAATCCAACAGATATAGGTGACACTTTGTCTTGTGTGCCAGGTGATCCCTTACATTTGCACCTATCATTAAAGGTCCAGTGTGTAAAATTTGCAGCAAAGGTCTTGCTCCCAGTTAGCTGCCCTCTTGCACCGCCATATTTCTAAGTGATAAATAAATCACTGAAGAAGAAGGTGGATGAGGTGTCCAGGTTTGTGTGTGTGCAGGCCAACGTAGTTCACTGGCAAGCTCGGGAGAGGGGTGGGGAGTGAGCAAATGAGCGCTGCAAGCTAAAATGTAACCGCTTGATGTTGCCGTTTCTTATCAAAATCTCTAACTATTACACCCTTCACCTTTAAAACTTTAAACAATGTCATATTGTCTTGAATGTGTGACATCATATCCAGCAACTTTAAAAAAAAAAAAAAAAAAAGGCTTCATATTGGGTCTCCATTATTTCATCTCTGGTATTTCCAGATGCATGAATCCACTAAAGACGACCTGACGCTCAATTTGACATTAAGGTGTTCAATCACCGCCGTTTCTGTGGTAATGGGTTGCTTTATCATCTTTAGGTGTCTGCCTTTGCTCTGCACATGCAGCGAAAGCCTCCACAATGGCTGGCAGAGGCCCGCATATTTGTGTGCTCAGCTCAGATTCCGACAGTGCTCCAGACAGCATCGCCACGTTCCACAGTGCCACACAAGATAATCTGGCCCACTCCCATAAGGTGGCAGCGTCTGTCATCTATGATATGGTGATGGAGCAGTCCAAGGAGCAGTCGACAGGACAAAACGAGAAGCGCCAAGCCTCGCTCCCCGAGCATTAGCCAATTACACAGGGCATTATCTCTTCATGTGAAGAGGCTTTTAGCCCCTGTGATCACCCTCCGGCAGGGGACTGCAGGCAACAGAGACAGAATGTGCTGCATGGCAGTGCCAGAACAGGAAGTAGAAGAAGAGACATTATTTCTCCTTCATCAAGCACAACATGATTGCTTGTGCAGCGAGCCAATGCCCGACCCTCGGAGAGCAGAGATTCTCCCATGGCCTCATCATACTTTAGGACTTACAAAAAACACTTTATGGCTTAGAGCGTGATGGAGTTGCCCCCCCCCCTCCGCCATCTGTCAGATTTTTCTCTTCATACAGGGGACAAGATCTTTATTCATTGTCAAATAAAGATATCCATTTTCATTTTGGGTTGATGTCTATTGTGTGAAGCAAATCTTGCTGTTGCTCCCCGCCAGCCCCCCCCCCCCATGGTTTTGGACTTCAAAGCAAACTGTTGCAAAGTGGACTAAGTGGGCTAAGTTTCTGAAAAAATAATGTAAATACTGCTAAATACTGTTATCAAAAGTGCCTTTACAAACAAGTCTTGTAGTGAATGTACACTCACCCCGACATGTGGTTTGTAAGGGTTTCCTGTGATTGGGTTACAGCTGGATTTTTAAAGCAACTCTAGGTAACTTTTTGACCACTAGGCGACTATTTGTATTTTCCCACATCAATAAACTAGCACTTCGTCACTTCGCCATTTCCACTGAATCAATGCGACGTTGCGTCGTCTGAACAGTTGTTGTAGGCATTACAGCTACACGGGTTTATAACCTGTTCTAATATTATTACCATTATACATCACTTCATTTCCAAGCAATTTTCATCGACGAGAATGATGCGAACCAAGTGCAAAACACTGCCGTCTGCCTAAGCAATACACTATCCTTGTTTGTGTAATTGCCGTTGTCTGTCACGTTCAAAAGAACAATATAACAATATTTAAAACAAACAAACATGTAACGCATGTTACTTTACTTTGTCGGTGGACATATTTCCAAGTGATTCTTCAGTATGCCGGCTGCGTCAACAAACACACGTGAAGGACTGGTATTTTTCCTCTTTACGACACCGGCAAAGAGTATTTGGGGTTCTCAACCAGCAGGGAGTAGTATTGATTCCACGTTACCTAAAGCTGCTTTAAGCATTTTCAATACATTTGGGATTAGCTTGATCCCTATTGTTCAAGTAGAGGTACTAGCTAGCTGACCCTGCTCCTTCCTTTCCTATTGTAATATTGAATCCTATTTGTGTTGAGAATAGTCCTCTTCATTCAGGCCCTGCGGCTAGCAGACATGTCTAACATTCTTTAAAGCTGTATGACACGAGATAAATAATTTTTGTCTTTATAGTCCTCGAGTTCAAAGTGACTTTGCTTGCATTTTCACATGCAGGGAATAAGCAAAGTAGTGAGTATCTGGAAAGGGAAAACCAAAATAAAGGCAATTATCAACAGGTTTAGTTCGGGAACTTTAACTATATCTTTGTGTAGCAATGAGATTTCAACAAATCGTTCTTTGTACTTATCCATCCAGTTTTCTTTCCTTCATCACACAAAACCTTCACCCAGGACTTTGCTCCATCCACGCAGGGTTCACTTGGAGAGCCTTTGCAGCACATCTGCTCTTACCACATATCACCACCATCACTTCCCCACTTCACCATAATTTCTCTCACTTTTCAATTTTCCTTTGCCCCAGCTCATCTTTATTTCCTGTGACCCATCCAATCACAGTGTGTGTCCAGGGCAGCCTGCCCATAGTGTGTAAATGCCACCTCCAACAACCCATCATCGTCTGTGTTTGTCTATGTGTGTGTGGATTGGTCAAAGACAGCAGTGAGATGAGTTTCTAGACTTTTATCTCTGCAAGAGAGATGGAGTTTTGGGTCCACAAAAAAAAAGAAAAAAGAAATGTTTTGGTCAGTAATGTGTTTAAAGGAAATCACAAAAGCGCAAACAGAAGAGCGTTGGGTTGGTCTCCTCATTTATTTCTAATTGATAAAAACAAGTCTGTCTCAGCTGGATAGATCAGCATCACTGTGACTGATTCGGCAGGAGGGCTAATTGTGCTCTGCCGTACGCTGCTGGTGTGCTGTGGGTTACGTAACAGCGTCTGCAAAAATAGAAAAGAATGTTCCTTGTGAAGAAATTTTTGTAGCTCTTTATAAAGAGAGACCTCTGGTCATTCTCTTCTTTTATTATCTTCATGTTTTCTGCAAGAATGACACCAACCACCTAACCTGAAAACCTTAAAGTTTCGCAAATCTAAAAGTTCACAGAAGTTTCATTCGTACTCGTACGCCACGTTCTTAGATGTTCGAAATGTTTATGATGTTGGCCTTTTGTATTGTGATGACATATTTTTTTCAACATGTTGTTTTCCGACATGCAGTCAAGAAGCTGACCAAAAGGGTATCCATTTATCTGTTGTGAAATCAGCTCTACAAATGTATTTGCATTTGTTACTTGTAACTTTTTTTTTTTTTTTTACCTTTATATTCTCGTATTATTTTAATGTTGATTTATCCAGATGACACTTTGCTATGTTACTTTGTTACGCTGTGCCAAATAATTTTGCTGTTTATGCCTGACTATTTAAGTTATCTGGTCTGCTTTCACAGGGCTGTGTAACACTACACTAGCCGATTTCACCGGCTTTTCTGCATATCATCAAGATTGAATACAAAAAAAATCATCACAGCTTCAGGAGAAATTTTATGTATTTTGTATTTTGTTTATTACAAAATGTGATTATCTTAAAACATGTCTCTCTAATCTCTGACTGCACCCTTTCTCCACACCCCCAATCAAATCAACTCAGAGGGGAATAAGCAGTAAATGAAGTTTATACTAATGGGTTGAATAATTGCCATTGAATGCTCAAAATATACCCTGTGAGATGTTTTGGCCAGGACTGAAACATAGCTCTAAACTCAATAGCATTAAGAAAAAACCCTAACCCAAAACTTGAACAGTTTACTGGTTTATTGATCCCAGCAAATACAATGAAACACAGAGTTTTTGCTTGCATCAGCAAAAAAGCCACTGGGATGAAAGGCACTGCTTGAGAGCCTCATTCTGTCTGTTTCAACGAGATGTGAGAAAGATTTCATGCTATGTACACTTGGATTTCCGTAAAAAATGTTTTGCAGTCAGTAAAAGGTGGTGGGTGGTATGTGTCTAAGTTGGGTGAAGCTGCTCCATCGATAGTCTCGGCTACTAAGCTACTTGTCTTATTTTCCCTTGCGAAAATAAATGACTCATTTGTTCTTGGACTTGTGCTCGTGGTTATTTCCCTGAGATCTCATAACTGAGACATAAATAGAAGCGTCTCTTCAAGAGTTGCTCACCCATGCAAATAAAGGCATATCTCTGACGTAAGGCACATTTTAACAGAGTGTAGCAAGGTTAATGGCTTTGAGTTAATATTTGTGCTTTCAAATTAAATAGGCTGCTAATTCCTTTCGAGTTATATTTCAAATTTATAGTAGCAAAAGATAGTAACAAATTAAAACATTTGAAAATCTGATAAATACTTACACTTTTGCAGAGGTCAGGCAAATGGACTTTTTGGGCTCAATGAGATGGAATGGTCTAAACCAATTTGGGTATAAATACAATACAACTCATACCACTTCACAACTCTGTCTGCCCTTCTGTTTCCACCTCTTCCTCAGCCACCACCGTGTGTTTTAAAATGTATTTCATTTATTTATGAAGAACCGTTGCTGGAAACTAGGAGGCCAAAAGTCTCATCATCAAGTCGATACAATACTGAGTGGTAACTAACTTGGTAAGGATAAAAGGTGAAACATCTTCAAGTATACAAAGTGCAGCCTCCTACATCTCAGCATTTAAAGACCCTGAGGTCTACAAGGGCGAGAGTGTTTTACAGGAGGTTTTGTTGGTAGTGTGTTGGAGAAAAAACAAGGGAAGTAAGTGTCCACAGTTTGGACCCCTATGCCTATAGTCAGTCTAGACTGCTGCAGCAACTTCATTATATCAAAGTAAAACGCCTCAAAAAATGTTTCCTCATCAATTCTTAGTGTGACAAGATGCCAAATTACCACCGGTCTGCCTGAGACAATCATCCTAGATCTGTCTGATATATTTAAGACGACACTTCACACAGATCCACGGGCAATATTTTTTTTTCTTCCAGAAATTAAATGTAACATAAAATTTGTGGAAGGTTCTAAGGGTTACAAATTCGTTTTTTTTTTGTTGGTGGTACTGCACCAGTGACGAGCCAGGGTTCTCCTAAATGCACAAATGTGCACTTTGCTGTCCACTTATTTCTTCAAATTATTTTACATTTTCTTCAGATGAATTCGATCAACAGAAACTGATTTAATGAAACATGCATTTATGACTCCTGCTGCTTAATTGGCCCTTGTATTTTACTGCTATTGATGTGACTTGTGGCCACTTTCTCTGTGGGGCTCGTATCTCATCATCTGTACATGACTTTGTTTATTGCAGCAAATGGAATGAAGAAATGGACGAATTGAACGGCCTTAATGAAGAGACATGCACTCCCCATTATATACTGCACTTGTTTGCCTTTACTACTAAGCAGAGAGACGTGGTGGGAGAATAACATGGGATGAGGCATGACTGGAAGTGACAGTAGCAGCGAGTGCAACACATTTAAACGGTGCATCTCTTTAAAAATGCATCTTTTACACCAGCAGTGTAGCTATACAGCTACTCACTGGGCTATTTAATGGAGACCAAGGAACACAACTCAAGCGTGCACCAGCAGACACTTATAGAACATGAACAGACATATGCACTGAATAAATTACTTTATGTGATTGTAACACTGAATAGGTACAGTATAGCGGAATGATTATGCATGATGCTTGAGCAATAAACGTGCATAATGGGACTGAAGTGGAAACTGTGCATACGGGTGCTACCTTAAACCTTCCAACATGTCTTACTGAGTCAGTGCTCGGATCAGATAGAGTTCAGTCCATAGAATACTCTTAAAAGGGTCATATTACGGCCATTTCCAGATTTTATCATTCAATTTTGGTGGTCTTCTTACCTTTTGTTTGGTCAAAAAAATTCTGTTGAGGCTGTTGTCGCTCCCGCCTATTCTGTTCTTGGCCTCTTTTATCTGTGGCTCCGCCATGGAACAGCTCAGGTCGAGTTGTGACGGTCATTGTTCGAAATCGAGCAAAATCCGAAGACTCATTGCAGTGCAATAACACGGAGAGAGCCAGCCCATCTAGAAATAGGCAAGTTGTGCAAGATGCCATGGTAGTAATGCAAAGAGATGTGCCATAGGGATGAAATAGTCTAATTTTCATAGTTGGTCCCTCTAAGAGGGAAACCACCAAATATCACACAAACTGAAGCTTGAGCAAAGGCAGGTCTGAGCCAAGGTCATATTTGGGGCCTATTTCACAAATAAGGTTTACCAAACTCATTTTTTTTTTAACCATAAACTCAGAGCTGGACCATGAACTCTGAGTTTGTGTCCTCTTGGTTCTAAAATGTATACAAAGCCCACAAAATGGAGACCCCATACCACGAGTCACCATTACAACTTTCAACAACAGGACGTAAGTTAACCTAACGAAAGTTAACCTAACGTAACATAACATAAGTAAGGACGACATTGCATACGTTTAAACATTTTTTTGCCTTTGGTAAAACAATTAGAATCATACTGAACGCACAACAATGTACTTTTTTTCCACCTTTAAAGTCCAACTTGGAATGATACAGAACATCCACAGATGTAATATGTGTGATTAAACTAGTATTCTCAGGAAATTGGATAGAAACCGGATCAAAGATTCTGCAAATTGTATTTTCAGCTTCGGTGTACGCTTTCCTTTTAGCTAATTACACTGCCTCTTCTCGTCCGTCCTTCAGCTATGTGACCCAGAAGTTGCTTCAGGGTTGCCATCATAGAGAACGTTCCAATCACTTAAATGCGTCTCTGAGGAGATGAGGGGCGAGAGCAAACATGACTTCCAGGAACGAGATAGGAGCGAAGAAACCGTTCGTGCGGAAATTCTCCAGCAAGAACCTGGAGGACCTTTTAGAGGGAATGTGTTCATTGAATGGTCACTGCAGCTGATCTGTTAGGACAGTAAGAGGAACTGTGCTGTGGAAATGATAATGATATTAATGATAAAAAACTGCCTTTACTGTAACTGCCATTCTTTGGTACAGATCACATTATGGGCATTGACAATCCTCTCTAATTCAACCATCTGTCAGTTTATTTAGTGAACAGATTAAAGCCATCTGCTGGCATTTGATTCTTTATGTTTTGCGCTAGCTGTCTCCCTATAAATGATATTAATTAGCACAACACTATATACTATACGTCTCCATTCAACTGAGAAATCCCCATTTGAAAAAGGGAATGGGCAGACCTAAAAGACCAGAAGACTCTATCAGTGGAAAAAAATGCCAATGATAACATGACCTGCTAAAATGGGATCCAAAATTTCAATTTAATGTCACGCCACGTGGGGATGATAGGGCATGTCCCACTGGGGAGGAGGCCCAGAGGGACATGCCCAGAGAGACCCATCACCCGCTGAAGGGACTTCCTCTCTCGACTGGTCTGGCAATCATCTCGGGATCCCTCCATAGAGATGGGGGACGTGTACAGGGAGGGCAAAGTCTGAACTTCCGCCCCTCTGATGGTCACCCTCAATAAGCAGAGGCAACAGACTCACTGACTGAAAATCCCAGCTGTTTCTGAAATCCTCCTCAGGCTGCCTGGTACCAACAACCTGGTCAAAGTCACTGACATCCTATTTCTTCTCCTTTCTGATGCAATTTCAGAACGTTATTTTGACCATGCCCAAATGAATACTACGGCGCTGTTCAGTAAATTCAGTTTCAATACCACAAGTCACCTTCACACCATTCAGCTTAATCAGTGTATCTGCTCTATTTCTTACCGTATCGCCATTACAATATAAGAAATAATTCTGATATTCAAGTAATTGCAGTTTGAGGAGAACTTCACTGTTTTTTTTTTAAAACTACATCATCAACTACTTCCTTCATATAATAGTTATTTTATTACAATGGAATTGGCTGTAACAATGCATGGACCGCTTATGGGATATTCTTAGATTAATGAGAAAACCTCAAGAGAAGCTCATAAAAAGTGATGAAATAACAAGCACTGTGGTTGATTTCTTAACATGCACTACAGTCTTTTGTATACTTTAAAATTTGTCACGATGTGACAGTAGCCTTGCTTTTCGGTCCCGGTTTTAATCCCTGCTTGCCAGGTCACACCAACAGTGAGTGTCCTGCTGGGGCTGGCCTCAAACGTGGATAAATGCAAAGGCTTGTGTCAGGGAGGGAAACGACCCCTGAAAGGACCACCAGAGAGGAACAGTTGCTCAGTTGGTGTTGACAAAATGAATAATTTATTGCATATATTGTCAATAAAGGATCTTTTAAAATAACTCTGAGGGAAAATTGAGTCTCAAGTGTTTTTCGATTAAAAAGAAAATCGGACAGCTTTTAGACCTAGCCACCTAACATTAAGAAAATTTAATTTGTTTTAAGTTTCAGGAGTGTGGACAATGAAGCTTTTTGCACAGCCGTGCTCACCACTGGGAAACCTTGTGAGAGTTTAGTGCGCAGTGTGTCTGTCATTGAGGGCTGGCGCTCTCTTTTGTCTGCCTGAACTCAGGCACAGTGCAGCTGCACACAGAAAAATGGACTAATAACAAAAAATGAATAAAAGAAACCTGAACTCGCTTTGACTGAAGGTTTAAATAAGCCTTCTGCACTGATTGGTAACAGTCTTCAAGGTAATCAGAAAACAGATCCTCAGATAACAGAGCTGTGCCCTATACTCACAGATTCAATCAGATTTTATACTTGCAAAGGGATTTTACTGACAGGCTCTACATATTTCTGTTCAATAACAATCAGGAAATCTTTTTTTTTTTGCCTAATTAGAGAGAGACATTATAGCCAGAAGTGCAAACATCCGTCACCGAACCCAAACTAAACCATCTCGTCAGGCCTCTGTTGGATTCCCAACCTTGTATTTTCATCTGTACTTTTAGTTTGCCCTGCTTTGCTTCTGCATGTTTTTTTTTTTATGTTGTATTTAATTTTCTATTTTCTTTGTCCATCACCCTCCTCTCTTTATTCATTCCCCTTGTCCACTGCCGTTCAGCTTTCTTTCTCTGTTCTCCCCCTTGCAATCACTTTGTCGCCCTTTGCAGAAACGTCTGGCGAAATGACATTTATGCAGTGTAATTGTTAAAAATTTCTGTCCTAAAATGACACAAATTGCTATGACCGGCCTGCAATCTATGTTAAAATCACAGCAACAACGAATGCAATGACAATGATGAATTAGATGTTTGTGAAATGTAGGAAAATAGAGACTCAAGCCGATATTTTCCAAGTCCTTGTTACAATGTTAACCGAGCGGTGTTTGGTTCACCGGCGTCTCTCAACACTCCACAGCATGTAGAAAGTTGGGATGACTTTAATTATGGCTCATCAAAATCTGTTGTTAAAAAGCAGCCGACGATCTTCTGGGTGTTTTCAGTTGGGGCAGTGGTTCTCAAATTTTCTCTGTCACGCCCCACCTTGGAGGAGGAAAATTTTTCATGCCCCCCCACCAAATTTGGAGCCGGCCGTGGAGGTGCACCCCGCTTCAAGTCTGGCGTGAACGACACCATCGTTCCGCAGCTACTCGCGGAACGATTCTACAGCTATAAGTGCCCAACAACACAGAACACTGGCCACCGCCGGACTCCTGAATTCTTCTTTTCGTCCCTGTCAAATATTTGTCCATCCTGCGTACCTGAGCAGCGTTTTTTCTTAACTACAACCTACTGAACACTTTTTGTGAATTGTTCCGCCGTAGAAAAAGTTCAGACGTGAAAACATTAGTTCCCTCGGGCGCCCTGTCTCCCGCCGGCCCGTGTTTTGCACCCCGTCTCCCCCAGATGTGACTCTGCGCCCCCCAGGGCACCACCCACTTTGAGAAATACTGAGTTAGGGGGGACACAATTTTGATGCTAATGCTCTGTTATTAAAACATCACACAATGTTTACAGATGTAGACAATGTCAGCGAGCTCAGTCGTGCTTGAGAAAAACAAAAAAACAAAGAACTGCCTACCTTTGTGTCTTTGAAATATGCATACTTGCATGAAGAAATCGAAGCGTTGGTTTTGGAGAAGACCATGCACCCTGTTCTGGGCCATCAAGTCCCTTTACTGATACTGGTCTGGTTCAGTGACTTGAGAATGATGTGGCCTTGCCGTACACAGACGTGCAGCTCTTCTTGAGAAAAGTTTGAAGCTGTGCGACCGAGGCCATGGCCCTGAAGCGGAAAGATCGCCGACTCTCTGTGAGGAGGAGGGAAATCTTCCCCCAAGTGAAAGAGTCTCTGGATCTTTTTCAGGAGCGAAATTGAGACAGCAGGAGATTGAGGGGCAGATTGGGACAGCAGCTGCAGAGATGTTGGACGCTAAACTACCATGGTTGTTTCACACCACGAAGGCCTCAATTTGATTCTAGCCTAAAGCCGTGTTGAGTTTGCATGTTTTCCCTGCGTCTGTGTGGATTCTCTCCAGGTATTATAGACGCTTGTGAACGTGACAGCAAATGGTTGTTTGTCTCCCTGTGTTGGTCCTGCAGCGAATTGCTGACTTGTTCATGGTATATAGTGCCAAAGGCTTGAGTAACTCCTCGCTCCCCGAGGGAGGAGACCACAGAAACAGCTTCCCCATGAGTGCAACTGGAATATTGCCAACATAACACTGTGGTTTTGCACCCTTACTGAGAGTCAAATCTAGGCCGGTGTTCAACTTCATTATAGCTGACCCCATGAGTCAGGCAGTGAACTTGGGTCTTAGGGTGACAGACCTGGTGCGATTCTGGCTCTTCGCTTGGGGTCCTGCCAACCCTCGCTGATACCTTCATGAACCTTTCACTGCTGCTGCCACCGAGAGGTGGAACTTCTTGAAGGGCATTTTTTATTTCCCCTTGAGAAGGATTCTTGTAAATCCTGCAAGTCATACAGTGATGCATACAGTGCATTATTACAATGCTTTGATGGCACTAGTGCCTGTACGGTTTCATTTAGCAAAAAAAACAGCTCATTTGCACATTGATTTCATTATCTACATGAGAAAATTGCAGAGAATCAGAATTTATAGCAGTTGGGAGCTAACAGATCTCCAGGTTTAGTGAAGATGTTTTCCAGGCTGTCATGAGTGCTTATCCAATCACGGGATGTGAACATGTCAAGTTGATCGTAAGACCTTCTTGCTGGCTTCGTTGCCCTGCCCTGTTGATTCCGAGGGCCTCAGGCAGTTTTCCATTGAAACTGAAAACACAAGCCAGATGAAATATGATTGGATAAAATCTCCACCAGAATATAGACCACTGGACTGGGCTTGGCAGAGCAACGGAGAGGATATAATATGACGTAAGGAGAACAGACTATGGAGAATTATTTTATATAATTATTTTACTTACATATTTCAGGAAAAAAAAAAAACTAACATTTTTTTCTTAGTATGTATATACATGTCACATTTTTCTTCAAGGCAACAACTCTCACCTCTGATGAGACCATACAGTCCTGCTTTCAATTGCGTGGCTGCATTCTCTCCCATATTCTCTCTGGCAGAAACCAGTGACAGGCGCAAAACCCCTTTTTTAAATAGAACGCTTCTCCACCACTCTTGCAACCATTTTCATTTGCATGTGCTATCCAGTATTTCGGCAAATCAGGCCTTAAGAGCACGTACCTTTTCAAAAAAAAAATGTACTTGGGAAATGCAGACATATAAACACATGTACATACAGACAGGTGGGAAAATAAGGCAAAGTTCAAGTTGCCTGATCAAGGAGGAGAGTTAAATTCTAAAATTAGATGATAAGTCACAAGACAGAAAAACAAAGTCCAGTGTGATTTCTTTGACATTACATGATACCCACAGTGTCTTCCGTAAAGTCAGAGGCCCCAAGGCCACCTGGACTGATTCTGGAATTGCAAAGATGGGAAAAATTGGAATATCCATCTTGACCCACTTTATTTTGTACAACAACCCAAGAGGTGATGGATTTTGAAGAAGGTCAGGGAGACTCAGTTCCTGTCCCTTTCTTTTGGTTGCAGTCTTGTCTGGATGAAAAGGTATAATCTTCATTATTTTGCTGCCCTGGATCACTCAGATCCCGGGCTCTATCTATGTATCTATCTGCGGTATGCCATGGGGTTTGACTGTAGGATCAGTGGTCAAAGAATTGTGGGTTTTGTTTACTTTGTTTGGTATGAACTGTAAGCTGTATATGCTGTATTTTTAAAGGTAACATCCATTTCTAGGCATTTTCCATAATTGCTGACCAGCACATGTTCAGCACCCCCCCTGCTATTCCACCTGGAGTATTTTAGCGCCCCTATTATCCATTATGACAACAAGAGATAACACATCCAAACAGACAGACTAAAGCGAGAGAGCAAATTAAACAAATATCCCCCCTGGTGCATTATATACGCCCGGAGTGTTATATCCAGCAGTGACAGACAACCAGGCAATAAATTGTTTGACGTACACAGTCGCGCATATCCAGCAGCAGGATATATAATGGATGTCACGGTGGTAAAACTTGACTGTGAATCTAAAAGAGCATATTCAGGAAAATGTGAGCACTTTCACCTGTATTATGTGACTCATCATCATTTGTGGCGATAAGAGCGGTACATTTAATACGTTACGTGCACTGTGTATTTTTCGTTAAAGCTATTTTATCCAGTACAAGACGATTACAGCACAATGCAATTCAATAAATAAAGTAGGTGTAATGTGACGATGCAATTAGACGACGTGAATAAATTAATATATTACAATTTTAATTTGAAACAGCGAGTAACAGGATATTGTATGTCACAGTCTGCCCTTGAGTCGACTGCCTTCTCGTCTTACCACCCCCAGACTTTCATTTCCACCGTTTTCTAAATGATCACAACTCTTAACTCTTCTCAATGGACCAGGTTTAAAATGATGTCCAATTATCCCGGTGTAGTGAGGGTTGTATCCTGTTTGCCAACCAGCCAGGTGATTGACACAGAATAGCAACAAACAACAGAAGGTGGCCCCTAAAAAAGAAAGTTTTTCTTTTTTTTTTGTTGCAACTACATCTTCTTCAGTTGGCAAAACCTGGTGAAATGACACACACACGCACACACACACACACACACACACACACACACACACACACACACACACACACACACACACACACACACACTTGTCGATATCTCCATGTTTTGGCCTTAAGTTTTGGGTGGTGTGTTCCGATTCAGCCTGCGCTTACAAAAGGCTAACTGGCCACTTTTAGCAGGCACTTGCTGCTGCCAGCTGTAACAAATAGATGTAATGAAGAAAGATTCAAAAAACAGTAACAGCCTTTTTGGTGTCTCAATTTAATCTCAATGATGAATTATGGTCGTCGTCTTCGTCTTCATAAAAGTCACAGAGAATCCATTAGTCGTCTCGGTGGCTATCTAGCAAGACGTATTGTGGCTTAAGTTAACAATATATCAATTTCACTTTGTGCACGACAGTCCTGCACTGTAGTGCTGCATTCCCAAACACTTATGTGCAACAAAAAACAACGACAACAACAGAACAGGTGGGTCTTCAATTGGATTGAGAATAAACCCAAACAGGGTTTTGACCATTAATTCAAAGATGAGTTAAACCTCAGTCCCAGGGACGCTGCAGCTTTGGAACAGCTTTCCACTCCAAAGATCCAAAAATAAGGTGAAGTGAGGTCGTCAATAAACCCGATGGATTAGCCGGATGCCTGTCGCCTATATACTTGCACCGTAACGGCAGCCTAAATAAAGCTCTGTGGCATTGCTTTGTAGCGACAGCGTCCTTGCAGAGCCCCATTCTCCTTTTTGCCAGCCGTTCTGTATTTACGCTCCGACTTGAGAGGGCGGCATAAAAAGAAAAAAAAGCGAAGCCGCTCAGAGTCCGCGCTGGGCCACAATGAAGAAAAGCCATTAATCAGAGTCCAAGTTTTTTTTCCCTCTCTCGCTCTCCAAGATTAAACTGTCGCAGAGAGCACCAGCGCGTCCGCCGCATCGCCCGTCTCTGCGGCCCCGGCATTCGAAAACATTTGCTTGCAGACGAACGGCACGAGCGCGAATGCATAAAAATAATTACAGCGAGAGAAGGCGGCGGCGAAGGAGGCGAAGGAGAGGACTTTTCCAATTAATTGGCTTTAATGCACGGTAATGCGATGTCTTTCCCTTCCCACACTTTATAATGGCTGCCACCTGACTGCTGTACAGTCAATTAAAACATAACACAAATTGACTTAAGCAGTCAGCACTCAGCGATTACGTTTCCTCAAGACAATTAAATTTGAGAGAGAAAGCACAAATGGTAATTCCCGATAATTCCCCCCCCCCCCCCCCCACCCCTCCATCCCGCGCTGTCACACTAATTTGCTTATATTTAATAGCATGTCACTCGTCCCGATGAATAACCTACAGCTGTTTCATTGTCATCTTGGTGTCTCGGACGTCCTCGTGCGTGTGAACCACCACCACCACCACCGTGGCTTTTGTGTGTATCGTGCAAATGTATTTGTTGGACGTTTTCGTTCCCTTTCGCCTCTCTCTCTTTTTTTTTTGCCTGCGTTATCTGTGCGACAGTGATTGAGTGTGGCAGTAAAAAGGCACTGAGAAAGACACAGGGATGATTGCCGGGTGGCTTCGCACAGAGCCGAGGTAATTTCCCACACCGCCGACCCGGCGCTGTCGTTTGTCAGCCGCCACTTGCGCCGCTGGCAGCTATTGTGCCAACAGCGGTCAATCACGCAGTTTATGAATCTGAGGAGCAGTCAATCGCTCGGCTTATGAATCCAAACAGCAGTCAGTTGCTGGCCGTAGGAATCCATTCACGCATCTGGCGCGTCCGGCTGGGCACATGAATAGCGGAGCGACAGGGCGTCCCAAAGGCAGGCAGAGATTAATCGCAACCACCTAGCATGCTGGGGGAAAAAAAGAAAAAAAAGAAAATGAAACACTCTTTGCTGTTTTGCAATAAACCAAATGCATCCAAAATGAAGATCATCCACTATTATAGTGTCTTTTTAACTGGCAAACACCCTCCAGAGCACATACAAAGTCAATTTAAGGTCGCAATGTCACCTTGGGCGACAAGAATCTGTTTTCAGGAACACTGCAAAAAAAAAACAAAAAATGCTTTTCGGCCGTGACCTGTAATGCAATCCAATTATGATCAAGTGACGCAACAGTCATCTTTCTAGCGATTGCATCACAATGCCTGCCGTGCACGTGTCTTTGCCATTTAATTTGTTTGTGTGTTTACTGAGATTACAGTTCTTACTTTAGCTCTTTTCCTTTATTACACCAATTCATGATTTCTTAATAACAATAAATATGGCCTAACATGAAACAAATAAATACATTTTTGCCTTTGAATTAAGTGACAATCTACACACAATTATTTCCCAAGCTGCAATTGAAAGTTGAATATATATACCGTCTCTAGCATAATGGAGCGAATATATATCTCAGCGTACTATGACTTAGCTCAGTTGACGTAAAAAGCAAGTTGTTTGTTTTAACATAATGATGTCCATGTGGGGATTTTACTCTTCCTCTAAGCATTGAAACACTCATGTTCGCTCGACATTACCTGAAGTGTTGTTTCGCTTTGTGACTCAGGGCCGTAGAATGTCTGTAGAAGGTCCTCGAACCCTCAGCAGGATCGTATCTGCTCCATTGTGCAGGGAGGAACAGGACGAGCACTGTCACAGCCCTACAAAATGATCTCCAGCAGGCCACTGGTGGGAATGTTTCCGACCAAACAATCGGAAACGGACTCCTTGGGGCGGTGCAGGACAATGCTCAACCTCATGTGGCTAAAGAATGCAGGCAGGTCCTGCAAGATGAAGGACTTAATACCACCGACTGCCCCCCCCCCAAGTTCACCTGGATACCTCGGGGACATAATGTTTCAGACCATCCGGCTCTGCCACCAGGTTGCTCCTCAGACTGTGAGCTCATTGATGCCCTGGTCCAGATCTGAGAGGAGATCCCTCAGGACACCATCTGTCGTCTCATTAGGAGCGTGTCCGTGACAATGTCAGACATGCGTCCAAGCACATGCAGGCCACATAAACTATTGGGTGTCATTCTGAGTTGCTACAATGCCATTTTGTCAAACACGACCAGTTAACTGCATCATTTTTTCACTTATTATTGGGGTGTCTTTAATTTCAACCCTCTATAGGTTGATCTTTTTTCTCATTTCCATCAAACTAAGTGGCATCTTTCAGTGACTAATACATCACCACAGATGTATGTACATAGTTAGTGAGTGAGTTGCAAAACATGCAGGGTCTGGCAAAAATCCAGTCCCAAAACAATTTGTACTGATTTCAGTACATTATTAACTTCATAAAGGTCCAGTGTGTAAAATCTGGCCTGATTTAATTTCATCTTGGCATATTGGCTACAATAGCGTAATATACTGCCCAAAAATAGACTAATAAAAGTGCATACTTGCAGTACAATAAAAGTAATTTGGTCCCATCAAACGGTTTTCATTTATATACACAACAAAATACATAGATCAAGGGTCTTGCTCACAGTTAGCTGCCATCCTGCACCGCCATATTTCTAAGGAAGCCTGATGTGGACAATCCAGCCACCCTGACAACACATTTCATCTTTAGGGCGAACGCTGACGTCCTCAAATAAACCAACAGAGAAGGTAGACAAGGTTTCCCAGTTTGTGTAGCTCACTGGCAAGCTTGGTGGAGGGTGGGTTAGCGAAAGAGAGCTGCAATCTAAAATGTAACCACTTGGTGTCGCTGTTTCTCCTCAAAATGTCCGAATATTTTTGCACTTGACTTTTAAATAACAAAACCGAAAATAAATGCCAGGCCATCCATGGGAGAGTTGTGACGACATAGAATCTTTAAAATAATAATAGAGCATCTTTTTCCATTAGTGAAGTAAAGTAGTAAATGTAGAAACGTGAGAAATTATTGATTGGTGCTTTCTTTTTCTATTTATTTATTTTTTTTGCCTGGAAAACTCTCTTCCCCCACCTGTTAGTGATGTCTCAGCCTCCTGTCCCACATACTGCCTGCAGAGGATAACACTAGCCTTATGGCTTCCTGCTGCAGTGGTTGGAGGTTAAATGGATTCCGCCCCACCGCTCTCTTATCATAAGTGTCTGCCATTGTGTCAGAGCAGACCGCAAATGCAATTCCCCAACCTTGAGGAAGACCGACCGAGGCATCTGTTACACTTAATAATGTGTTGACCTAAATTTAACTGCAAACTTGCTGCTCCGGCTTATTTGGTCTTGGAGGAATGAGGAAGCAGTTTCTTTTATTTCAGTGACATTTAATATTGTTCTAGTTAGACGGCTGTTAAGTAAACTACCACTAATGCCCCTTTTACAAAGTTAACTAAATTACGTTTTCTTCGTAATGATAAAAGGAATTGTGTTTTAATGTTCAACACCATTTCAGCCCTTACCACGGTAAGAAAAATGATCAACAAATTATTATGACTCCAATTATCAGAAGAATTTCACAGCCATTTTCACAGCAGTTTCTTACTGTGGCTTACACGGCCATGCAATAAATTGACATGTTTACAGGTTTTTCCCCATCTGCAAATTTCCCAAAGGTCCCAGACAGTCCAAAATAGTTTATATAACCGCACACACACTACACTCACATTTGTTCCTAACATTTACTCAACAGCACAGATATATATCCCTGCAAAAAAAAAAGCACGACGATTTTCATTCTTGCATTCAAATAAAAATAACACAACTTTAAAAAGTTAACTGGCGCTTGCTTTTTTAAATGAAAGCCATGTTTGTACAGACCACTACTGCAAGGCTTTCAAGCATGTGAGCAGGGTCACATAACGCAAGTCTAGCTGAGTTCAGGAGTCAGGACTCAAATTAATGGCTGATCTTGCTACTTCGCAGACTATTTTTTCCCCCTATATGGGCAGAAACCATGACGGTCTTCCACAAAATACATAAGTATATTTAAAGCGTTTAACGTTTTCCCCCAACCGGTCAAAGCAGATGGCCGCCCTCTCAAGTCTGGGACTCCTCCCCCCCCCCGCCACTGGGCACATCACACTCTCTCTGGAGGTATCCGTTGGTTTTCTCTTCGATTGTGCAAGGCACCTTGAGACGCCTTCCGAAGTGCTTTAGCGCTCGATGAATGAAAAGCTGCGCTGAATGCGGTAATGTGCGTCAGTCTCATTTAAATATAAATATTTTTAGGGATTTATAGTGAGTGACGTGTCTGGACTTCATGTAGGGGCCAATGCCTTTGCTCAAAGTGGCTTATTCCCTATGGACTCTATGTGTGTGATCGGTGTGATGATAACTTTCTCTTTTTCTGCAGGTGCACAGACCCAGGAGTACATAAGCCATGCTCAGGCCTAGCAGTGGTGATCACTGTATTTATTTCCTTTCAGTGTGACATCCAATGTTTTCATCCACCAAAAAAAAAAAAGAATCTTAATTGTAATTTGGCTACATGGCCCTGAAACTCAGCAGTGAGGACAGCCAGCTCATGATCTGGAAACGTCAGTTTTATTTTTCCATTTGTGTGAGTTCATTCTTGGCACACAGCCAACAACAAGAATATTTACTTATGTGGATGTTACACGCAACATTATGGTCAGGATACCTGGCTCCGTTGGTGAACATGGTTTCAATCAAGAGTCGTCACTGGTTGAAGAGGAACCAGCAGAAGTTGCCTCCCTTCTTACGTCTATTCCCCTTGTTTTAAATACAATGGACCAACAGGCAAGAACTGTTGAGCCAACTCCAACCGTCTATGACAAGAAAGAAAAGAAAGAAAAAAAAAATGTCAGTCTTCAGTCCTCGCGAGGCTGTTGATTTGCCACTTAAGAGGCAACACTTCATGCAGCCTGTGATGAACGGCCCGGACCAACTCTGGGAAAGCCATGGCTATTTCTGATAATGTTAGTTTTCGCGCTACTGACTACCATCTGGTTGCAACTGACGGACATTCTGACTTGCTTCAGGGCAGCTGAGGAACATACTTAAGGCATGCATGTATTTCCAGAAAGCGACTTCATGCCATCTGCTGTCCTTGCAGCGGCTTCTCCCAGGACTCAGCTCACACTTAATGTCCAGAAGCCGTCGGAGGCAGAGATGCAAATTGCGCCGGTCAAGGGTGGGTGGGGGGGGCGGGAAAGATAGCTAATGGATGCCAATGGTGAGGAAGAAAATGTGTTGAGGTTTAAGGACGTTCATTTGTGTCAGAGTTGTGAGTCTGCTGATGGGCTGATATTAGGTTATGTCGCTTGGAGCAGTGGAAACTTTGTTTTCATTTTGAGAAATTACCCAGCCAAAGAGAAAGGAAAGAAAGAAAAGTACAAGAGAACAAGCAATTTGTATGACTTTGGAAGTCAGTGATTTTAGTATTGTGATTTTAAAATTGCTCTGGTTCGCTAGTATGAATAAAATAGTTTTTGCTCATTTTAGGTATTTATTGCTTCAGTGATAACTGACTGCTATAAAACAGAAATATTACTGATATAGTTGGAGCCCATTTCTGTGCCATGTCTCTCTCTCGCTCTCTCTCTTTGTTTTTCTTTTGAAATGTACCCTTGAGGACAAATTATTGGACCCAATAATGGATCTACAATGTTCTGCATCCAAAAATTTGCACATGTTTAAAAAAACAAACAAGCAAACAAAAATGTTCTGTGTGCTGAAGCTGAAATACTGAGGGTTTTTTTCTGTTTGTTTTGTTTGTTTGTTTGTAGGACATGTATTGCATCTTCACATCTTCACTGTTGGGGTAATATACAAACAGTTAAAGCACATTGTCTAAAAAAAACAACAACAACAAAACATTATATTTACATGCTTCCCTTTGTTATTGATTAGCTCTTCTTGTAATACATAAATACCTAAAAGTCAGTAAAACTTATATATAAATTCATTTCAGTCAATCAACTTTACATCCTGCGCACAATGTTATATATAATAATTCAAGTACAGAGAAGTTCTTCACTCCTATTCAGTCCTTAGACTCATAAGGGAAACAACAGTTCGTTGTCTGAAATATGATTTTTGCTACTTATGTTGTTGCTTTAAGAGTAAAGTGCAATTTTTCTTGAACAAGCTGCATTTTGCCTTTTAGCTAATGGAGACACAAATTGCAATTCCTATGGCTTATTATATTCAGCACCTTGTATTGAGGTCATGGCAGTGAATGGCTGCTCATTACTACAGTTTTCCCATTCCATACTAACTAGATACCTTATCTAGCATTTACCCTCCGTGTGCTCCTTACCGAGAAGACAGGGGAGGGTTGAGAAAGACTCGTGGAGGACAAAGAGCAGGGCAAAGAGCCTCCGCTCTTCATTGTGGATTTACTGAACTGTCACGACTTTATGTGGATGAAATGGAAAAGAGAATTGGGCTCTGTTTACAGCACTATAAACCTTTCTTTTAAACCCAAGGACTGGGCCACCCTGAAACTGTAGCTTTGCAGCCATAAAACTGAGGCTAACGCCGTCTTTAAATCTGATGAAACATTTATTGATTCACTTTAGATCTCTTTTTAAATTCAGGCCTCCTCTTCCACCTTTTGGTTATTAGAGCCACAACAGAGGACAGCAGTAACACGGAGGATATAGTGATGTTTTGCATGCTAACAATTGTAAACACAAAGAAGAAGAGACTACAGTGGAGGTATGTCTGTCTTTGTTGTTCTTCGGTGTTCTCTTGATATAGTCCATAAAGATACAGATATTAACTAATAGTGTAGCTCATTATTGTGTTTAAGATGGTGCCGGTATTGACAAATGTTGTACGGCAAGAGGGCGTAGACAAATACGACAAGCGCTTTGATTGTGTCGCCATCTCGTGGCAACGCCATCACTGCCGCGTTTACACTTGTTTATGATCGTTTATAAGCGTCAGTGGAAGCCAGCGTGAGCATCACCATGGCTGGTCGGATGGATGATGTTAGACAATGGCCTCCACTTGTGGAGTAGAGCAATAGGGACAGCCATATTGCCATTATTTAGTCGGTAGCCAACGTTACTTTCACCAGCGAACATTTTCTAAAATAAGCTTTAGCTGATGAGCAAACCACAAAAAGGTCTTCATTCAAAGATTTTCTCGCATTCAAAAATGTTCACACGTGTTGAGTGTCAAGATGCCCCATTCATTTTTGATGTGCTCAATGATTGGTTATAGTCTCATGTTCGAGTTGGATATTGTAGCAGATGAGCAGGCGCCTACTAAATCAAGAAAACAAGTAAATTATGCTGTCTTGGATAGAAATATATGAGAGAGTTGAGTGTCCGTTTTAGTGCCCCCCCCCAATTGTATGTGTGGGTCCTAATTTTGTGGAGTTGGTTTAAAATAATGAAACCAATAGAGTGGCCCAGATATTTATGAGCGAGACACTGGAGCACTGCAGAATGGTTAATTAGGTAAAGGACACATAAATTATCATTTCAGTTTCGTTAATGGAATTTTAATAAGGTTGTCCACATGAAAAAAAAATACAGGCCTTCTGTTTTGCCTATTGCAGTTATTTATCTTGTGAACTGTGTCATCACTCTTGTCTTTCTTTTCTTTTTCTTCTCTCCTTTTCTTTTTTCTTTTCCCTTTACTTTGACCAGTGAAGTAAAGTCAAGCTCAAATGAGTTGCTTGTTGAGACATTATTTTCAAGTCAACCTAAAGATTGTCATCCGTCGCTGCGTTTCAAGGAAGAAAGGGAACAAGTTCCGTGGCATTCCCAGAGTAGTTGACTTCTTTCTTTCACATTTTAAATCTCCTCGGAAATTGACAAATTGCGCAGCAATTGGACTGCCGCACACTTTGCCTGCCCGTCTGTCCATTTGTTTGCCCATCACACATTTTCTTCTCATTTAAACAAAACAAAAGTAAATCATCATCCATGAGACACTTTGTTTTATAAGCTCAGGCAGAATGTTTGAGAGGCTTCAGACTTTGAGTTTTGTCTGTCTGTGGTTTATTTACCGTTTTGTCTCCCATTGCATTTATTGTTGCTATGCTACATCCGTCTCTTATTCCCTTGCCAACACTGCGAATACATTGTGTGTTTCACCTGTGTCTCTCTCGCCCTCTGGTGTGTTTTAAGCCACGGCCCTCAACCCCCACACCCGGTTATTGTCTTCCTTTTAAGCAGCAGTCTCCAATCTCCCTTTGTGCGAATGACCTTCAGTTAACACACACTTTTTTAACAAAGTCTTTTGAGCTTTGCCCTGTAATTTCAGTACCCGCTCCCTAATTGACATAATGCCGGTTTTGTTTTGCTGTGAATTTCCCTGGTTGATTCCGCAACAGTGATATTCGTAATCAGGAATTGTTTTTAGGCAGTGCAGGGCCTGCGAGCTCCCACTTGCTGCCAACAAAGGGAAAAAAAAACAAAAAAACAAAACAACAACAACAAAAATCAGTCTAGACCGCAGGCAATAGTTCCAAGAATAATGTGAGACAATGGAATGAGAAACACATTTGCAGTTCATGTGTAACTAATCTTGTTGCCAGAAGGGGTGGAAGAATTCCCATTATTTAGGCTACACTATTTAGGTTAAGAAACGGTGTGACACTCTGTTGGAAATATGGAATTACACAAAGTTTTGAGCTAATCTATTCATCCATTTGCGTGGCCCTTCTGAGTCGAGGAAACTTATGAGAGTCATATCAATCTTTTCTTGTATCCTTCAACCATGTATTATTTAGATTATTTTGATATTAGCATACCGTCTTCTTCCATATATCTCAGTCTGGGACATTGTCCTTGGCAAGTGAAAACAGTAATGACACTGAATGTCTTTTGCGACGGCTGACAGATTTGTTCTCAGAGGCGGAGCTTGAGACCCAAGAGCGGAAAGCAGACATGCCGGTCTTAGATCGACCTGCTGAGTGATTTTTACTGTTCCTGATATTATCCTGACACACAAACCGGACTGAGTGATAGGGAGTGATAGATAGGAGAGAAGGGGACCTCGGTGAGGACAGTGGCGAGGGAGAGGGACACAGGGAACCCTGTCAATAAAACACAACAATGGGGCATTTACAATACAGGCATGCCGAATCAGATCATCAACAAGTATTTTGCTTGTACTCCAGGCCCCCTGGACCTGAACCCCAATGGCAACACGAGGCTTAGTTGAGAGATGTGTCAGCCAGGACAGTTCTCAGACATCCAGAGCCTCAACGTACACAGGACAGATCCATCCCTGGGGCTTCAGCACTGCAAAGTTTTCCCAACTACCGTGGACGAACTCCCCCGTGCAACGACGCATAAAGTTCATAGCCCCAGTGCAGTGACCTCTCCTGTGGCCCAACAGTCCAGACTGTTCTGATTCCTGTTTGAACATACTTGCATCAGATTTTTGAATGGCCGTGAAATTCAGTTCTGGTCAAAATGATTTATTTACCATTCAGTAAATAAATAAATTGGGGACCCTCTGCCCACAAAACAAACAAACATGGGAATAATAATCAGGGAAACATGCAAATCAGAGCATATCTATTCCTGCTCAGTGCCATAACGTAATATAACAAACGATTTATGTCTTGCGTTCTTTTTTTCCAATGGAAGACAATTTGTTAGGCTGCAAATGTGCAGGCCTTCCATTTGTAATTGGATCACACACACACACACACACACAAAATGAATTTCCCACTTTGTTTGGTCTGGCTCTTTGTCTTTGTTCTCCCATTGTTTTGCTGCCTGCATGGAATTAATCGTGCCATACATTATGCAAGTGCCTTTGATTACACCTGAGCCATTATTTTTTTTTTTGCCACACTTGTATCACGCAACAGCTTTTGAGCTGGAAAACATAGGGGAGAAAAATATAACTTTGTGCTTTAACGGTGCTCTTTTGCCACTTTTAAAGGATGAATGGAAATCTCGGTGCAAACGCTATAAAACAGGCTTTGTCCTTTACGTCTTTCCATAAAGGGTTAACAGGGTGGCGCAGTGTTTAGCACTGTCACCTCACAGCAAGAAGGTTGTGCGTGCAATCCCATCATCTGGGGACCTTTCTGTGTAGAGTTTTCCTGCGTCTGAATTGGCTTCCTGCCACAGACCAAAAACATGCATATTAGGCTGATTGGGAAGTGAACAACACCACGTTCACCCCGACTCTGCTGTGATAGGCTGCAACACTCCTGGTACCCAGAGTGCAGGAGGAAGCAGTGACGACAAGCATGCCATCTCCATGTTTATACACAGTTCCTCGATTCTTCCTTGTTTTGTCCTGTAACAAGGGCAAACGCTACAGCTGGTCAAAGGATTTGGCGAGACCACTAGGTGGCAATAAACAAATAAAAAAGAAAGTCCTGGGCAGCTGGGATTGCTTTTCCCTCCGCGAGAACAAGGGAGAGGAGACGTGAATTGAAAGGTCAGAAAACAAGCCACGGATAACTAATGAACTGATGTGTTCATCAGTAGCAACGCTTAATAGGCAAAAGCAGTGGTTTGATCAACTAACATTAAGAACAGATAAATTCTCCCTCACACGATGGGAGAAGAAGAAAAACTACAGGCAGAGACTGGAGATGGAAAAAAACTCCCATTTTTAAATACTTAGGCAATAAATCTTCCACTGATACCCAATAGTCTAAATTGAATTAAATAAAGGATAACCTCAAGATGTTGCCCAAACTGAAACAAACCAAACGTACGATGCATCTTCACTCATTGAAAAAAAAAAAAAAAGAAAGTTGTTGATCTGGCAATTATTGCCAGGACAATAAAGAATACATTTATTTCACTTTGTTGTAAAATACGCTTGTGTGATTATGACTCAAAAATGTTTTATCCAGCCCGCCTGTACATATGAAATGGATTGGCACACATCAATGCACTAGCCAGACCTGAGCAGCAATATGTATAAACGCTTTTCATACAATAGTCACTCTAACCCATTTGAGAGAATTGGATTTGACGGAGGAAGCTCCTCTGTGGCTAGCGCGCGATGCTATCAGCATTCAGCTGCTGTGCGACTTTGCTCTCTCTCGGCTCTCTCTGCTGTGATTACTTTAATGCTATCAAAGCCCTGCTCCTTTTGTGCAAAGCCTTAATTAGTACAACTTTAATTAAGAACTGAATCATCCAGCGCTGACTGACTGCTCGGTGTGAGAAAGTGCACTTTCCTCCATGACTTTAGCGGCATTAAGAGACCTCCCCTGAAGATGACTGGCTGCCTGTTGGGAATGATCATATCTGCGGATGATTGACGGCGCGTGTGGGGCAAACCTCAGCCAGTGTTGCTCTGGCGACCGCGTCCATGAGCGCGGATTGGCTGTCAGGTTCCCTGCAAGGTCTGTCATTGCCGTATCATTCGCTGTATCAGCTGAGGGGGTGGGGAGAGGCTAATCTAGTTAAAAATGACGTGGGGATTATTAAAGCCCTTTTTCAACATACGGCGCGATACCAAATGCCATTAATCAGCAGGTTGCCCCTCCCCCTCCCTCAGCTGCTAAAATGAGTCAGCACTGTGGTCAAGATAAGACTATTTTACAGTAAAATATGAATTTATCCAACGTTCCAACACTTCTTTTTGGCTCTACGTGCTTTGATCTGCTTAGGTCCGGACACATCATCTAGAAAGCCAATCTCAAACTGTATTTACAGCTGTAATGTTTTCTAGAAAAAAAAAAAAAAATAAACAAATCATTTACGCTTATTAATAAGGATTCCTCTGGGGGCGCTAAAGTTTAAGGATGTTACTTAAGCCATGTCATTAGCATGTAGTGAACAGTCAGGATGTTGTTACAGGTAGATACATGTGCAGTGTTGGCATCATAGGATGGGACTGTAGCGAGGTAGAAAGAAAAAATAATCGATTGAAGTGATGGTTGGAGAAATAATTGCAGCGAGATGTTAAAAAACACAGATCAATTGAAAGGGTTGATCTTTTGCTGTATACAGTTGTTGTTGTTTTAATAAGCCCAACAAACATGAATTGAGTGAACATGCTTCAACAGAAATTGCGCCTCACAACAAAATGTTTCACTATTTAAGAATATCCAGAAGTGAACATTACAGCACGGCTTGAGATAACTAGCTTACCTAATTGTTACCTAATTTCCTTTTGAATCACGGAAGCCATGCAAGGTGCACATGAACTGCGCGGACGAATCACGAGTCTGTTAAATAGATCGCCCAA
Source organism: Nelusetta ayraudi (assembly GCF_046127955.1). Taxonomy (NCBI): domain Eukaryota; kingdom Metazoa; phylum Chordata; class Actinopteri; order Tetraodontiformes; family Monacanthidae; genus Nelusetta; species Nelusetta ayraudi. The sequence goes on from NW_027466113.1 coordinate 2,138,460, forward strand.
ATCCACTCGCAGCTCCTGTAATGTTGAGGGCAAAACATGTTTTCTCCTTTTCCTTTTGTCGCTGAATTGAAAACGCTCATTTGGCAGCCAAAAAGGGTTGGCCAGCCAGTATTTGTGAACCGCTGTGTTGAGGCGAGGCCCTTTGTTTCTAGTCGGCTTACAAAGGGAATGGCTGTAAGATTTATTATTCATCGAAGTTACCGTTTTGTCGCCAGGCCATTCGATAGCAAATCACACAAAGGATTCCTCCCTTGTAACACATCACGGCTCACATCCACACATCCCTTCCAAAAAAGCCAACAAACGATTTGTTGACTTTTCAACTCAAAGACAGCATCTTCAAAGCAACGTACATTTGTCATTCCATTGATCTTATTGATATTCTCACCTTGTTTATGCTTGTATCACGCCTGATTCAGCCCTGAGATTCAGAAATTTACCTTTGACTTTTTTCTGACCTTCATGAGGTAAACCAGTGGTTCTCAACTGGTGTGGATTCAGGACTCATCATTAGCACTTATTTATTAGTGTTTTAACAGTCCAAAAGAAAATACTATTCATCTCATTTTAACTTAGGCGACGGTCAAACTGTATTGTGAAGTTCCCTCAGAGCCTCACATCCTTTACAAAGAACTACATGGAGAGATTAACTTAAATAACTATGAATAATTGCTGTGCCAAACACTCCTTTTAAAGTTGTTTGTCCAATTGCGTCCCCTGCTGCTGTAAGGAACAACAGTGTACTCGGTGAACAAATGAATGGATAAATTGGCGCGTTGGAGGGACTAAATCTCGGTTATCCTTGGGTATTTTTAAGGCTGATGAACAAAATGAGGCACAAAGAGGAGGTAGCAAACTGGAAAGACAGGACACACAGATTCTGCTGCCACTTTAGCATTTAAAAGGGATCAAATTTTATGGCCTGAATAGTAAAAATGACCAGATACGGGTTATTATTTTGAAAGGGCAATTGGTGGTTCTTAAATGCCAACTCTGGGGTGGGCTACTCCTATAACATCATTATCTGAAATACAACAGAAGACTGTTGCACTGGATAACCTGTAACTCGCTTAAATAACATCATTTGCATTCAATTGGATTCAAAGTACAGCAAGTGCTCAATTGAAGTAAGTGAGTAGGCAATACAATTATATATTTAAAAAAAAACAAAAAAAAAAACAGTCGTCTGCCAACGAGCATCCTAGAAATGAGAAATCCATCCTTCACTTCTCATATTGAGAAAGTTTCTTCTGAGACACAGTTCTGAAAACTAAAAATCCTCGGTGCAATCCGAAAACTGGTATGGTATGGAATGGTACGGTAAGGTGTTAAGGTATGGTATGGTGTGATATGGTGTGGTGTCGTATGTGTATATCAGTAAAGTTAAACGGGATTCTTTTATTTCTGTTTGTTTACTCGCGTTGCCCTCGTCAACATTTGGGACAGTCTGATGCTAATCCCCAATTGGTTTCGTGTGTTTTAAGTCCCAATAATGGAGTCCCAGCTACAAACATGCCTCACAAAGCGGTGACTCCTGGCTTCGTTAGCTCTCCCTTTGAAGCACCAACAGGACAACTTCCCTGACCCCCCTAGAGAATTGGCTTCTTGATTCAGGCAAATTGATGTTTTGCCCGCGGTCTGTTTCATGGCTTTCACTCACTTGCAGCACTTTGATCATTTTTCAAAGAAATAGCCTGCACAGAGAGATGAGGCAAGGCTTTTACACTGCCTCTGGGAGCCTGCAAAGGACACTACTCAGAGGAGAGGTGGCAGTCAAATACTCTACCTGCTCAGTGCTCTCATCAGAGGACAGATGCTAACTACGCGGCAGCAGCAGAAGCAGCGGCAGCTCTCTGATGTCCTTTTGAATGAGGCTAAACCCAGGCAGAGGTTGGAGGAAATCTTCCCCCCTCCCGCCCCCGCAAGGCAAAAAATTTCACCGCAGCAGTCTGTCTGAGGATAATGCACCTGTGAATGTGTGATATTGGCTCTCAGACGTTTGACAATGGAGTGATCCAGTCAATGTCGGTCGCAACATTCTCTCTAATTGCGAAAAACACCGCGGAATGAACGGAGATAGCGGTCGAAAAGGAAATTGTGTGATGTTGCAGAGTGACTGTGCGGTACTCTAAATGGTCTCCAAACAGGATTTCCAAGATGCTGCAATATGTTTTGGTTGACTCAAACTGTGTGTGTGTGCACCCATGTGTGTGTGTGTGTGTGTGTGTGTCTATGCTAAAGGTTAAAGTCCCACTGGCTGCCGCATCCTGGAGCTCGGTTTTGAAATTCACCCCCTGACCGGACGAATTAGAGGAAATTGATCAACTATCAATAGGAACAAACAAAAAAAAAAAGCTTACGTGACATCTAACCCTTCCTCTCCTCTCCTCTTTCCACATGCAATAACTTTACTGATATTCCAAAAAAAAAGCCTCCAGCTTGCTGCAGAGGAGGGTCTTTAATCCAATGAGAGAGAGTTCATTCCGTTGCAGTCAGTGTCTGGCTCCTCTTTGCAAGGGAAATAAGTCATGAGAATTTCTCAGGCCCGACCAATAAACGCATTGGGTGGGAAAATTGAGACTATCATCAAATCAGTGTTTGCTTTATCCCTTCAGGGTTTCTGTAAGGGTGTGAAAATGTTGATGACAAATCCTGTTTCTTGACGTGTAGGTAGGAAAGGGTGGCTTTTTTTTTTTTTGGAACGCAATCGCACAACTGCAGTTTGCAGGGGGGGCTGGGGGGAGGGGGGGGGGCGCGGGGGAGGGGTGCCCGCGGAAGAGGTGCTAGCCAGCGGATTTACAGTTCAGAGAGACAGGGCTGCTTCAAAAGCAAAGCAAGCGCCATTGTCAGAGAGTCATTTCATTTCGTGAATAAGCGCTTGACTGCTTACAGTGACAGCCTCGTCCTCATCCTGTCTGCCCGAGCGCCGCTCCCCTTCACCAACCAACGACAGAATGTCATTCCCGCTTCCAAAATGCACAGACCAGAAGGACAAGGCTTATGTGCACCAACCAAAATCTGTGCCACCCTGACGGATATTAAAAAAAAAAAGGGGGGGGGGTGGGGGGGAAACGATAAAGACTCTGTAGTCCTCTTTCCCTCTCAGCCTCTCAGCGGGAACCATTTTGACACTTTTTCAGGCTGTACGAGTGCATTTGTGGAGGCTGAAGCTCAAGTGATGAATGGCATCCAGTGGAAACAGTAGTCAGGTATTGCAAGACCTGCAGTCAACATGAAAGTCTAATGAACCAGTCCGTAGTTTTGCTTATCGTCTGTAACCCATGTACATATAGGGAGGGGAAATCTACAGTTGATCAGTGGCGGAACAAAACAACACTTATTTTTGAATGGAGATTCACATAGAGGTAAACCTGAAGGGGGGTGGAGGGGAGAGTTCAGGGCTGGGTGTGGGAGGGGGCTGCGAAGATGGGGAAAATGAGTTTGTGTGTGCTTGCGTGTTGGGAGTAAAAGTTTGGATTCAGCTGAATAATGCCATGAAAACTTTGCGAAACAAAACAAGCGCTAAACAAAACTAAACTGGAGGCTAACTGCAGCGCGCGTTAAGGCAACAATCTTCAGCCGCTGTTTCTCTTTGAGCCTCGATTGCTCTTTGTATTTTATGTCTCCGTGTTCCGTCTTATTAAATCAAGTTTTTCTTTTTTTTTTTTTTTTTCCTTTTGCTCTTTGCTTTTTTGTTTTGTTTTCCTCACACCGCCGGTTGCATGGTGTCGTAATGGAAGCAGACGTGTTAATGTGCGGATGGGCCGGGGCGAGGGCTGTGTGAGGATGGAGTCTAATGCGGTTCAGGGCCGGGTCTAACCAGGAGTGACAGTTCCCTGTTTTAAAGAGGCAGGAGGACTGATGTTTTATGCATGAGCGACCTGTGTTGCACAAGTCTCGCCGCTTTACTTTGCCCTGTGTACGAATGTTACTGCTCTAATAAACCCCAACGAGTGACACATGGCATATATTTTCCCTTTGTCCCTACAACCGCGCCAATAAAAAGCAGGGCCCGGGGGAGAAGAGCTGTAGGTTAGTTAGCTAGTTAAGGTTGTGTTAAATAGGTTACAAACATGTTACACCATTATAATAATCGTTAAATATGATCAAAACAATGACACAAATGTCTACTTCTTAAATCCTGTGTCTGTTATTTTAAGTTCAAACGCTGAATTGTGTTCCTGTACAGGAAATAAAGATAACGATTCAATGGCGTTTGAAATAAAAGACAGCAATTCACTCAGAGAGGTCGTTGGAGCCAAAGCAGAATCAAATGAATGAGCTTATCAGCCCTGAATCTTAAAACTTTCTTCAAACAGCAGCTGGACAGCGCAAAGCAGTCATGCGAGTCCATCACGCTGGGCTTCATGCAGTCAGTGCTCAGGCATAAACAATATGGACAATCCAGTGGGTTTACCCCGGCTGACTAATCAATCCCCCACCCAAAAACTAACATGACCAACACTGCAAGCGGGGCAGGGACCCCGCCCTCTAGTGGCACCTATTAACCATGCAATGATAATAATAATAATAATAATAATAATAATAATAATAATAATAATAATGATTTAAAAAAAAAAGATCCCTGAGGATTTATTTGTTTTTAGAGCAGATCGTCCAACTCTTGAGCTATACAAGCTGTACTTCCATTACAGTTTTTTTTTTCAAAATAAAAGCGATATTTCTAAAATTTTCGACAAAATACAATTGCTATTTGCTGGTGTTTCCATTGAATGGTGTGAAGCGCATTAGAATTAAGTTTGCTTTTGTTTGTTTACATAATGATATAATACAATACAATACAATACGATAATATCATACATGATGATGCATGGTGCTGCTATTTTCCGTGGTTTCTGATCTTCAAGTGTGTGTCGAGTTAGTACCCTTTATCACATAGCAAACAAATTAGCGGAGAGACAGCTGACACTGATGTACACAATGTTATTGGTCCCAGGCTGTAGGACTGAAGTTACATAAATGTGTAGCTAAACATTTCATTGTCTGATTTCATGACAACTCTTTGTGGGAAGCAGGGGCGGCACGTGTGAGAGGTGCTCAGCTTCTATTACTGCATGGTTTAAGAAACATTTTTCTCAAGATGACATAAAATAATGCCGGTGCTTAGAAACTTGAGCTCGCCTCATTGTCCTTGATGGCAACACCCTTATACACCATCAAGTAAAAAATGGGCCCTTGCCACTGCAGAGCCATAAAACATCATAGTCAATTTGTTGCGCACGTCAATGACCTCAGACTCCTCATGAATGAACATGCAACCCTCCCAGGTTCTTTTCCAGACAGTGCCTGCATGGGATCACTTTGTACATCCTCAAGTCTATCACTAATTCTTTGATTTTAGAGCCACAGTTGAAGGTGGTTACTACCATACCACTCTGCCACTCAACATGCCAGAGCCTACTTAACACGCTCAACCACCTAGCAGGAGAGCACGTCCACGGGTGGAGTTTGGGTGAATATCCCACGTAGGTAGTGGAACCTGAGCTTCCGGGATGGCGCAGAGCGCAAGCTGGTAGACGTTTGCTTCCGGGTTGGAATACGTACAGGCGAAGATGGCATGATTAGCTGTGTTAGCTAACAGCCGCAAGCCTTCTGTACGCCGCTAATGACACACTCGCTTGGCTAACGCGTGGCTAAAGGGTTACAGTTAGTCGAGTTACAGTCCGATAAACGTCGGGCAAACATAAAGTTGGTAACTCCCACCAAAACTAGCTTGCAGATTTTCTTGCCGTGAATCTCAGACGTGAGTGCAACTGTTTTCTTCCTCAGCTGCGGACGTCCACTCCACGCTCCTCGCTACCTGCTCACCTGTGCACACAGTCGTCGTCGTCTTCTTCTTCTCTCCTTTTTATGCAAACCCATGCACAGCAATTGTTGCAAATGTTGTGTTTGCCATGCCAGCAGTGAAAACACAATATATGCTGGCTATGCTTGCTGTTTCCCCCCGTTTGTTTTATTTTCACCAGCGCTTTCTCTAGAGTGGTATTATAGAATAACTTTGTTACAATGCTTACAAATACAAAGTTAATCAACCTGAAAGAAAGACAGCTTGTAAAATGGTTGAAGTGGTACATTAAACATGCAGACAATGGTGGTAACGTGCTGCCGCAGTCTTGCCATTATGTGCTTTTTGTGTTGGAGACATGTCATGGTCATAGAAGGAGTTGGAAACTTGCCGATAATTTATGAATAAAAAAATAAGACCTTAATTAAGACAATACTTTCATTATTCCTTCATTTATTCCTGGCCGCCCATGGTTCCCTGACAGTGAACTGTGTCTCCACATTTACGGGGAAAATACTGGACTAAACCAGAGCAGGTTACAGAGGTTGGCTTACTGTAATAATAATATTAGATTCACAGAAAGATCATAATAGGATATATATATATTAAAAAGAATAAGAAACCACAGATCTTTCCAACCAATTAACCGTGCCGTTTGTCTTCTTGCGGTGGCTCGCTGAGACACTGATTCCTACCCAATCAACCTCATTTCCTCTCATTCTTCACATTCTTCTCCTGCTGTTCCTTAACAACAGCTCATTTCCGGCGGCACTTTTATTTAGTAACCAGGGAGGCGCAGCACAGCCGGCGCTCCGCTTCCTGCGAGAAGCCGGGCAAGTGGTGGACGGGGTGACAACATGACAGAGTGCAGAGACTCCAAAATGTGTCGGTAGCCTTATGAGATAATGAGTTATTTTGGGTGCTGAGATGAATCATCCACATCATTAAATTGGGCTGAGATGGGCCTTCATGTTAAGTGGCTAGCAGGGAGGAGGCACCGAGAAGAAATCTGATTGAAGCCCATACAGTGGCAGTTCAGCGAAAAGTCCAAAATACGAAACACTCGGAACAAGCCGGGAAAAAAAAAAAACAGACAAACATATATGTTGATATGTTTACATATTAGGTAGAGTGGCGTTGTGCGAAATAATGCTTTCAATGCTTTCATCTTCTTGGAGTGAGGGGGAGGAGTGAAGCTGATCACTCCCCGTGGCTTTAATTACACTTGAAGAGGCTTCATCGCACATCTCCAGCATCTCCCATTGCTGCTTAATGCGATTGTATAGGGCGGGCCTTAACATAAATTATTCACACAATAAGGTTAGGCACACGGCTTACAAAACACACATCACCGTGAAACTCCATACATTTAAAAGCATCATACTCCACCTGGGATGAGGTGCACCATTAATATCACGTATTCAGTGGTATTTTCTTTTTTTCTTTTTTTTTAAAGTTGAAGCAAAATAATTGTGAATAAAACCGTATTTTGTATTATTACATTATTATTACATTATAATACAAAATCTATCCACATGACTATAAAACACACCTTGCCATTCTAACGTCTACGCTCTGGCTTTCTCTATTTCCTTTGCACGCACATACAAACTTACGACAAACAACACGAAGGAAATACTTGACATGAGCAATCCGATGCTATCAGCTTTCAGGGGATCATCATTAGAGGGCAGCCCCTCCGTGTCCGCATCGGGTTTGAAGTGTCAGCAGTTTGCTTGAGTCAGGTTCCGTTTCCCGAAGTAAGTCAAATGCAGCACCGTCCGGAGAAAATGCTTCCTGTTAATGATCGTCACTCCAGCTTTTGTTACAGCGGCAACCACGCCGCGCTGTAACCTGAACTGAATTCTGCAAGAAGACTCCGAGCATGTGCTAATATATTAGACACATTTTGAATAATTAACATGAAATTAAATGTTGTAATAATAGGCTATTTTTTTTTTTTTTTTTTTTTTTGCAGGACAGCTAATGTGATTTTGGTATTGTTTAATGTTTTTGCACTTTTCAGGTGACTGAACAAAATCCAGTGCTTTTACAGTCCAACGTCATTAGACAGAAAGAGAAAAAATATAAATATCCTTCTACAAGAGAATCTCCAGCATGACAGAACGACCTTGAGTAACAAAGGTAAAAAAAAAGTTATAAATAAAAATGTATCTTTATGATTTGTGACAACTCTCATAAAGCTAATCAAAAGCAATATATCCAAGTGTAGTCAAGATCAGGTTTGTGTGTGTGTGTGTGTGTGTGTGTGTGTGTGTGTGTGTGTGTGTGTGTTGTCAGAGCTGGCTCAACTCTCTGACAAACAAAGCAACGAGGGAATGCAGCTACAAAAGAATATTTATTTAACAGAATAAAACCAAAGCTCAATGCAACAGAACACAACAGCCTATATCTGTAATGCTGGATATCAGTAGTGTGTGCGAGTGCATGACTGTATGGCTGTGTCTCAATTCAGGCTCTGCATCCTTGAAGTACGCATTTTGAAAGGAAGTTGCGTCATAGCACTGCGCGAAGGCTCGTCCCAATTCCCAAGGGTCCTTTGGACGCTCAAAATGCACCCTCGGAATGCGCCCTTGTTTTAGCCGATTTCCAAGGCTGCACCGCTACTATCCTTTGCGTACTTGTGTATCCCATGATGCTTTGCGTGCTGCTGCAAAGCATCGTGGGATCCTGGGAAGTCAGCTGAAATTACCGCCATGTACTGGCAAAGACACTTCGTATAAATTTAAGTATTAAAATTTCACATAAAATATTCAGTTTTAACATTGGGTTTTTATTTATTTGAACATCCAACGCCATCGTTAGATGGCGAACCAATGGTTAGCTCGATGCTATGAAAACGTCACTTCCGGGGTTGGCCAGCAGGAGGGAACGGCGGTGACGCAACGAGGAAATACGCCGAAGGCTAGATCGTCCCATGCGGTTACCGGGGAGGCGGGGTTCGGTCCGTCCTTCTGGGCTGGGTCCTCGAAGAACGCTTCCTTCAGACGGAGGACACTCGGTTTGAAGGGTGCAGACCCTGAATTGAGACGCAGCATGATATGTGTGTGTTGTGGTTCATGGTTGAGGTCTTACACTAAATAATCCTCATTGTTAGCTGGAGGCACACAAACAGCTACGTGAAAGAAATCCAACGACCCCCGTAGATGAATAAAGAATTCCAAATTATGGTCACGGACATGAAGCAATTCCCCTCGCGACGATAAGCAGGGGTTGCTGAGACTCTAACATGTGACTGAAGCGACCCATCTTTGATGCTGCGAGTAACAATAACGTCTCCGTTTGGAGCCAATTCCATTTTCTTGAACGTCTGACCTCCGCATCCGGGAGCTTCATCATAATATTGTAGCTGTGTGTGGAGAAACTTGATGGAAGCAAAGATTTGGACAGCCCATTAATGCTGACCACTGAACCACGGAGACCTCTAATATGCTGTCGCCAACCATCTGCACGGCTTTGTCTTGCCAGCATTTTCTCTGCAAAGATTTCCCTCCGATTTGAAAAGCAGATCGATGGGCAATGATATCACTGAATTAAGAGGCAATTCATCACGGGTCGGTCCATAGGCAGGTGAGATGAACCTTTAACCCTCTTTTGTTTCGTTGTGTTTTCATGGTGAGTTCCATAATGCTGTTTCAGTGTAGCAGCCGAATCTCAGACGGCCTACCCTGCTCTTCGTGTTACTTTTGTCTTTTGTGTTCCGTGCGTTCCGTTGCACTGACTTTATTTTTCAGGAGTTATTTTCTTTAGTTACAGTGTAACTAGTTGTGACCAACTTCTTGAGGTTACCAAAACTAGTTTATATTGGCTATTTTTTCAGATACCCCATTCATAATCAGTATAGTTTACATGCAGTAAACCATAATGTCTAAGATTGTTATTTAAATGATGGTTTTTACATCATTGGCATTGTTTTGGGTATTTTATTTTATTTTTTTATCATAGGTGTGTCTCACTCAACCCTCAGCAGAATTATCTTCTTTCTTTAAAAAAAAAAAAAAAGTGTTCCTATTGTTTTTTCTGTGTGTGCATCTTTGTGTTTAAAGTTTGAGTTCGATTGGCCCATTAAGCTAAATCATCCATCCATTTTCAATCCTTTCTCAATACCCGCTTCCTCCCACGGGGGTCTGCTGGAGCCTCTCCCAGCTGCCATAGGGTGAAGGCATTGGTGACACCTTGGACAAGTCGACAGTTCATCGCAGGGCCACATAGACACAAACAACCATTCGCACTCACACATACACACCTACGGACAATTTAGAGTTTCCCAGAAATGTAATACAATGTTACCAACAATTTGAAAAATAGCATGCTGACTGAGGAAGATATGTTTCATAGTTTATTTTATTGTGTGGCTACTTTAGCTCTGTATTGAGTCTTGACCATTAAAGCCTCTTGCTATCCAGACTTGCATTTGCTTTACTTGCTGTCGCCAGCCCGTGACAGAGTGGCGACAGAATGTTAAGGAATCATTCTTCGTGACATCTCTCTTTTGTAGCTGTCAGCACCGCTGCGTTTCTTTCTAGATCCCCGCTGAAGCAGTGTTGTGTTGTTGTGACAAGGAGTCCAACCTCTCCTTCTCCCCAACGTGGCTATGAGAGGAAACTGTTGTGCTCTGAGATACTGTAATATGTCTCAGCTGTATGGCCCATTAGGAAAGCCTTTAATTTCTCACTGCAGAGCTCAGTCTGATCCAGAGAGCCCTGAGGAGCGGTAAAATGTTGATTTATTTCCACCCTCCTACAGTTCGGCACACAGAGCCAAGAGAGGAGCTAATGATGTACTACTGCAGCTATTTAAACCACTGTTTGAACACTGGTTTAAATATGGAAGAGGAAGGGAGAAATTAGCATCAGTTTTGCCACTGTGGTTCCAGGCTGCCAGGCCTGCACAGACACAGCGGTGGGCTGTAAGTCTGGTTCATTCATTATAGCAAAGATTGATGGTGGTAACAAAGTTTCAGCGAAATATAATACATTGGTCTGGATAAAAAGAGATAATGGTTTTCCAAGACCTTTTTAATGTGTGCAAATTGGAAGAGAAAAAAAAAAAGATCTAAAATGATCTAGGTCATTATACTAAAGTCTATTAAAGACATTTCAGCTCAGAGTGAAGCAGAAGAGTGATTTCTAATAATAATAATAATAATAATGATAATAAATAATAGTTGTAAACCATGTATTTAGAGAGGTTTCACTGTTTAAACCAATGTAAATGTCATTTTCAGGTATTTCATGTACTTTATACAATTGCATTGGCTTCACTAGACAAATCCCCAGAACCCCACCCTTTCACCTCATTATCTACTTAATTGGTTCTTCCTATGTCACTTTGTGAAGGATATGTTTTCACATTTTATGTTAACTGTGTAATGAGGCTTCCCCCCCCCCCCCCCCCCACATCATTCAGAATAAATGACTAAGACCATTTTGGCTGCACTGGGATTTTCAGAAGCGAGGGAAGGAGGAGAAAGGTATCATTTTACAGAATAAACGTCTACTATTTCGTGCGTATGCTTGAGCTGACATAGTGATGTGGAACTGCAGTCTGAGATTAAGATAGACTACTTTCAGCAAAATAAAAAAAAAAAAAAACAATCACTTGAGGCCATGAAGGCAAATTAGACAACGGGCTGAGTAGCATCGCCAGAACAACAAGATGGAGACCTGGTGGCAAATGTACAAGTCGCAAGTCATAGATAGCCCCACCCACACAGAAAATATTTTATTAAAGAGGAACTGTGCAACATTTTTACCATAATTATACAGTTCTAGAGGCAGTGGCAGCAAAAGCACATTTCTATTTGTCTGGCTCAGGTGTTGCTGTGATATAATTAGGTGTCGTTGGTCAGTCCAAAAAAAAAAAACAAACTAAATAAATGTCGACAGGTCTACGGTTGCCAGTGGGGATATTAAAATAAGAAATATGTATTATGTATTTACCAGTAGGAGTGCAGCTTGATTTGAGATGGCAGTGCAGTCCAATAAATGCATGGAGATGAGATGAAGAATAATTCATGCATGCACGAGAGCAATGTAAACATTATCCAAACAACAATGGATTTAATTTCCAGCAGAGCTAAAAGGCAGTTCGCTTTGTCCCATTTGGTCACGGAAGAAAGACATTTGTGAAATAGCCCTAATTGTGTTGCACTTTCCCTAAAGAACTTCATAACTTAAACAAGCAGACAACTAACCTATTGGCTTAGGCTTTCCATGTTTGCATATTATGTGTCGATACCCTGCATCTCACAGGAAACAATGCATTGAAACACATCTGAGAATTCACAGGGATTAGCTGGAAGCTTTTTATGACAGTAATATCCACGACAGAACTCTAGGGGGAGCCCTATAGACCAAAACAGTAACAGAACAGCGAAGAAGCAACCAGGTTGCATAATTCCGCTTAAAATAATAATGCTCATCCCTTACAGACAAATGGCTGAAGAAAAGTCAGGGGTCAAGCAATTAAACGTGTCTTTTGTCTTTGAAAGATTTGTTCTATTTGTGAACACCTTGTTCAGGTTTGTTTCATTTTTGACTCCGAGCTTTTACGCTGCTCGGTGTCTGAATGCAGGAAGTACAATGTGATCAGCCTGCAACAGTTGCACACAATAAATAAATGGTTTTGAATACAGCCCCTCTGTGTGAATGACATTCTTCATGCCGGCGTCGTGATAGTGTTTGTGCACCACTGAACAGCTCCCATTTCTGTCCTCAACCTTTCAAGAATCTGTAGATAAGAATCAGCCACACTAAAGCATTCATGAGTAAAAATTACCTGTTACCCATCAACAACTGATGCAAATACTGTGCATCGAGATGGGATGGATTGCAGCATGTAAATGTCAGAATAGAAAATGTTAGCTGTGCAGTGGCTTTTTTTGTCAAGCAGTCAACTTTTCCATTACTCAACATTTTAAGAGCATCTTAAAAACCTGTGAACCCGATGTCACTTTTACTCATGTATTACCATTTCAAAAACAAGGAGAAAAGGAGCAAGGGAAAAAGTTTTTAGTTCCACCATTGGATCCACGACTAAACGGGGCAAATTCCACCTTCTGCCGAGGCTGAAATTCCACACGCTGCATCTGCATTTCAGTCAGTTTTTTGAACCCAGCGTCACATCTGGATCTCCGGAGCACATCTCTGGAGCCCCACTTCGCTCCGCTGGCGCCGCGATACGCACCGTTGCTCTCAGTTTGTGTAAATTCACAAAGATCACATCGCCCCAAGCAGGAAATTAAATGCACGCAGCATGCGATACATTTTAAAATACGACACAGGTTTTGTTAAAAAATGAAAAGGCATGTCACAAAGTCCCGGCAACAGGACATCTGCTTACTCTGCTGCGTTTGAATTTCCATTATTTACCAATCGTGAATTATTCGCTGACTTTTTCCTACCAATGTTTATATGCAATATAACAAACTAAAAGCAATATGTTTGTGAGTGAAATCAAATCCTACCTGTGCTTTCCGGGATCCTAGAAAATTAGGTCCAAACGTTTCTACCCAAAGGACACCTCAATATTTGGCCAGCTGGCACTGTTAATATTTTTTTTGATCAAAACAGAGCACAAAAAAGCCATCCATATAAAAGCACTGCCTAAACATAGCCATATCTCTGACTTTGCAGGCAGGTAGATTGATCCCTCTGTTAGCGCAGTAGTTATAACGGCGGCAGACTTTCACACAGTAAACTGAGGCAAATTTGTTCAGTAACTTTTACAGAAAAAATTCCACACACAGAGTCAAGGTTAGGGAAACTTAAGATTTTTTTTTCTTTTCTCACATGCTTGAAAAGCGTATTCTGATATCTTGTCTGTTTGCGTGTTAATTTTTTTTTTTTTTTTTTAAACAATGGATTCACTGCACAAAAAAAGGCAGGCAGTAACTTTTGTCCTTTCTTAGCAGAAGGAATAATTCTGCTTTTTGATTTTGGCTAAAACAAAAGTCCTCTCCCCTTTTTTGTTTCATGTCTTTTGTTTCTGTTCTTGTCTGCTGAAAGCTCTTATTAAGAATGAAAAGTACCAGTCCTGGCAAGTCAGTTTGGTCTGAGGAAAAATGATTAGTGATTGAAGTGCGTCGGCACTTTCAGAGCGGAATTATTCTGAAACGTCGGGGAAGAGATCAGCAGTCACGGGCGCAGAGCCGAGATTTAAAGGCAACAGTTTCAGCCTTCCTGCTGGAAAGTAAAAGATGATGGGATGTGGATTTTGACCCTGTGGGTGTACATCATACTTATCTCTGTGCAGCCACTGGAAACAGGACAGAAGCTGGAGAAGCTAACACGCTGCATCAAATTAAGCTTATTATGATCTCTAATAGGACTTCTTCCTTGCCCTGAGAGAAAACGGGGGGGAAAACTGTTGGTGTGCTGTTAATTAACTCAAGTTCTCAATGTCTTCGACTCATTTCGACCATTCGCTCTCGCTCATGAAATCTCTGCGTTTTGGATTTTTGTTGAAACAACCCTGTCAGGATCCAACAGCTCGTATGGGGTCCTAATCCTAACCCAGGCTTAGGTTTGGACCAATAAAACCACCCCTGCCAGTTTTCTTGATTTTGTGTCTTGGACAGATCTCAACTGAGTAGACTGTGCATTGACAGTATATAGACAGTATACAGATCAATACTAGGTCATTCATAATAAATCTGTGTATGTCTCAGTCATTCTGAATTATCATATAATCGATATAAATTCAGAATAAAACAAAAACAGAATCGTCATCGTTCAATTCCTGCCAATCCCGTCTCTCCCAATGAATGCATGGTAGATATATAATGATGCATGATTTAAATGGTGCATGTTTTGTATTATTATTATTATTATTATTATTATTATTATTATTATTATTATTATTATTATTATTATCATTATTATTAATAATAAAATGTCATAGGCTTAGAAAACAGAATACCTGTTACAACCAACTGGACATCCACAGGAAAGGGAAATGTTCTCTTTTCCTGTAACAACAGCCACGTTCAAACCATGACTGAATTGCGGGGCACATTTACAGTGAACAAAATGTAATGTTATGTTGAACGCAGCTGGTGTGATGAATGGTCTATAAACGAACCGTCTTTTGGAATCAAAAGCTTAATAATATCCTGGAGAGGGACGCATGATGAGCCAAGTTTAGAGGAGTGCATTGTCCAGTGTACAGGGACATTCCAAAATGTACAGTAAGCAGTTAGGTGGCTGGGGTTATTTCACTTTTCCAAACTACAACAACTGGTTGCTGGATATTGACTGTGTTGTTACACCAAAGATAAATCTGAAAGCACAGAAGAGATCCGAGAATAGAAGTTTCGCAAGTGAAAAGGAGTAAACCAAGTGCCAGGGCGAGATTTGAAACTCGTGTAGGAACAACACATCTGAGTGCGGAGATGCATTTTGAGCAGAAACAGAAAAAAAAAAAAAAAGAAGAAAGAATCAAAGCACAAGACGAGGAAGTGTGAGTGTGAATAAATGCAGGAACAGATTGGAACACTGCCGCTTTCCGTTGCTCTTTTTTCATGCCATGTTCACGCAGAGCACGGGCATTTGCTGTCCAATCTCTTTCTTTATCAATTTCCAATGTTCCGTGAAGACCTAACACCCGGAAAACATGCACATAAAGCTAGTGCGGTGTATCCAAATGGAAGGCGGAATAGAAGCGGCATCCAGAACAACAGTAACACTTTCCCAACCCAAACCTGTTCCAGGTCCAGGCATTCAATCCTTGCGACCGCACGCTCGCAAATTCTAGTCCACCAGTCCAACACTGTCGACAACATCTACAGATTTGTGTGACTTGTGTCACCCTGTGCCATAGTAATATTATTTTGTAGTGCAGAGTCAGCCAAAGCAGAAGCTCAACTTTGTCTGCCCAGCACCTTGGTGTCTTATTTGAAGGCTCACAATACGCACACGCGGTAGCAGTAGCCCTCGTTCTATGGACCTAAAAGTTTCACGTACATTTTAGGGTGCTGTAAAATGTAACTTTTCTTTAAATTCCAGGCAGCAAATCCATCAAGTTTCACTCATTGAACAACCAGCTTGAACACGTGTAACAGTGGAGATTGTGAGACCTCTTTCACCTCTTACTGCTTTCTAAGCATTCAAAGAACCAAAGTGCTATTTAACACACTGTGCTTCAGCATAATACTGCTGTGATCGCAGTTAAATTCTTAACCTGTTCGGTGAATGGAAAAGCATTAGCATGACACCTTGTGGGTTGATTGATTAATCTGCGCACACATACATTAAAAAGTGCTTTACAGCGTTGTAATTACTAACTGGGAAGTAATTGGCACAAGGCTGTACTAGAACGCTATACGTTTTTATCAATCGTCTCACACAGTTTGATCATGAAGCCCCACTAGGCAGCCAACACTCAACCTCAGCCTTTATGACACTGAACAGAGATTTATGTGCATATTCCTGCAAATCCATGTTTAATGTATAAAGCGACTTGGGAAATGTGTACCATCTTTCCTGTGATCAAGTTGCCATTGAAATATCCAGAGTTGTGAATACGTTTTATTATAAACCTTTTTTTCCTTTGTCTTTATTTTGGCTTTCAAGTAAAACAGCCGTATTCTGAGTGAAGCAAAGCAAATATTCAGTCCAAGAAACCCTTACAGCTGGAGCCCTAAACTGATCCCGAAAATCAAATGTGTTTGTTAATTCTTCATTCACTTCTGCATAGTTATCATAAGGGCCAGCGCAGTTATTTGCCAAAACACTTTGGCTGCTGGATTGAGATAAATGTTTACATGAGAAGATCTGCATCCGTTCGTCAGCAAACAACATTTCTAAATAAATCATTTCCACAAAGTCGGGGCGCAGCGATAATTGTTTGCTCTTCCGAAACCTGCATTGCAGTCTTACTGTTTGATAGCAAATCACAGTAAGGGGTCAGAACATTTGGTCGCGAACGCACCTTCATGTGCTCCCGTTTGAACGTTTCGATTTGAGCCTTCATCAGTTTAAAATGCTAATATGTTCTATGTTTCAAGTTGTTATTAAGTTATCATTTCTGTTACTCTTTTGAATTGTAAAAGTTACAAAAAACGACAGAATATTGTGCTGTGTGCCGTGACAATAAAGGAATCTTAGTTGGTCTGAATTCACCAGGAAATATTCACCCTCCTGTGTGATCATCTGCCATCATAACACCCATATAATCAAAAATGGAGCATCAGAAATATCTATGGATTTTAGCATTGGTTGCGCTTCTCTGATTTATATACCAGTGCTTGGTATATCAATACTATATTCAGTTTGAGTTGAAAACACACTCCTGCCGGAGGTGCCATTGATAAGCCACTCACCACTGGCTTCATCCAATTTGACATCGGCCGAGTGGCTGGTGCTAACATCACAGATCAACTCCACATCTCCTTGGGCACCAACAGGTTGAGTCCTGAGAATTTTGTCTAGTTCATTGGACCAGGGAAATGTTTCCCTTTTAATCCCCAGGTCTACTACTCACTGGACTCGCACTTTCAAAGACTTCTGGTTTTTTGGGGGGAGCGGGGGGGTTAGCCCAATACTGCTAAACACAACATTGACAGCCCTTTTCTTTAATCCATTTGCTCAACTGTTTCTAAACTTAGGAACTCTGCCGTTTGTTCTCCAGTGTTTGAGTAATTGTGCCGTCAGCCCAAAGTTGAATGAAGCTTCGCACTGCCTCCTCCACATCCCCAGCTCTTCACTTTCTTTTGTTTTTTGCTGCTATGTTTCACCCATTGAACCAACTTTAGAGATCTGCTGCGTGATACGTGCAGGACTACCGCGCAACACCAATCGAGACCCATTAGCTTGTCTGGTTTGATTCACTTTGGGACTGGGATTGATTGCCGTGCTCGCATACATACTGGAATGAATAGATTCAGGGACAGATGCTCCCTCGACCAAAACACTGAGCTAGGTCTGGAAGCAGCTAACGTCATTAGCTCATCATGGAGCTGGCGAATGGAGAAAAACAAAAGCAAAAACACACGCATACTTGTGGGGAATTTTCTGATTGCCAGTAGGCCTGAGCTGCATGTTTGTTTGAATTATATGTACTGAAGGACTGAAGTTCTCCAGACGTTCTCCAACTGTCAGGTGATGGGGTCAACCACTCCGCACCCATTCCTTTGATTCCGGTCTGTCTTAAAATGACCAACAAAATACCCTCTATTCAAAACTTAGAATTCTGATCTGCATACGTGGAAGTAAAACTGCATCCGTAGTTCACATTTATCACATTGGCCTAAAAGTGCACAAAGTTCTTGTGCATATGTATTTATGTGTTTTGAAAGAGCAGCACAAACCCCCCCCAAAAAAGGTCAAAAATTGGAGTCCATTGAGATTTCGGTTTATTTTTTTTTCTCTTACTAAATGCATTCAACATTTTCACAAAAGACATATGTTGACACAGCTATGATATATTATCTTCATCCATACTCAACAGTTATCTTACAGAAAAACCGCAACAACAAGCAGAATCGGGTTTTAAATGAGAGTTGCCGACTCGGGCTAACTCTGGACATATCGGTATGGTCGGAAAAATCTCCATCCTCATCAGACGCCCCTGTGAACAGCGGCGGGGGATGATGGAGTGGCGATGTTGTAGCAGGGCAGCTCCCTCCTACTGGAAACCAGCTGCTCGTGTCAGGGATCGGAACGCGCAGGAGCCCTGTGGCGTCGCTGCGGCGACTGCAGCTACCTGTAAAACACAAGCGGAGCAGACAACAGGCATCAATCAGCCGTATGACAACAGCACCACATGCTCAGCAATGCAACCGTCAGCCCACACACTGAGAATGAAGCGATTTCCCCCCACAAGCCCCTGCCAGCTCCTTCCCTATTATGTGGCGAATTACCAACTGGGATGAAACCAATTTGTTCTTTTTTTTTTTTTTTTATTCTGGGAGTGTCACAGGTTGTGGGAAGTAATTTATGATTGGTGGTCAACAGTTGAGTTTTAATTAAGGCGAGGCCAGAGTTCACGGTGCTGCAGATAGAAGTGGTTCATTAATCACCAACTCAGAGACTAAACTGCTACATGAAAGGTCGAAGCACATGACTCTTATCAGAATTACAGTGAGTAGCTGGCCAACAGGAAAAATGCTGGTGAATTCGGGCCGTGGTATTTGATTAGCAGTCATATTTTTGATTAAACTTATGATAAGATAACATGAAATAAAACCATCCTGTCCCATATATATATATATATATATATATATATATATATATGTATATACATGTGTGTGTGTATATATATATATATATGTATATATATATGTATATATATATATATATATATATATATGTATATATATATATATATATATATATATGTATATATATATATATATATATATATATACATATATATATGTATGTATGTATGTGTGTATAACTCATTCCACGGTTCCATTACTGAAAATTCTTGGTAATGTTTACCATCTGCCCTCGCATACTTCAAGGATGTTTGTTTTCGTCTGGATGCGCTCTGATTGTAACCAAGAAACAAACAAAGCTAAAATATTAAAATGCATCACTTTAAAGCCACTTTAAAGGACACGTATGGCTTCATTTAACACCATCAGCAAAAATACAAAGCACACAACATTCATTACACACATTCGTTAGTGAGTTTGATTTGTATTAGTTTCAGTAACAACGACAGCATTTGTTTCAAAGATCCCTGTCATAAGTAACTTCAAATCTGTTTACATATTTAAGTGTAGATTTATATAAGTTGGGTAACAAATGTTCAAGTGTCGTACTAGTGCTCTGAGATCCCTCTGACAATAACAATATATGATTCATATTATAAACTATAATGGAGAGAATGGTTAAAAAAAAAGCACTATTTATCCTCATTCGGTGTTTTCTCAGTAGTATTATTTCTGTCTTGCACGTGAGGCACACGGGTTGCTGCATAAAAGCAAGAACAGCACGGTCCTGATTGCGCTAATTGTTGTATAGATGCGGTAACCAAGCTATTGCTGGCAACACTCGTGGGCACACACTTAGAGCAAATGGAAAATAAAACACTCAAGAGAGTTCAAACAAATGAAGGATGCAAATTAAAGCATTTCTGTTTTTCAAAAGTTTTTTTTTTTTTTTGATTCATTTAAATAGAGGAGTTAGAAACTGCCTCCATACAACTAGAGAACAATTTGCACTAATAAGAGCATTGAGGGAAAATATAGAATGAATACCAATTTGAACAAAAAAAGAAATGGGGGGGGGGGGGCAACTGGGAGTGGTGCATTTTTATGTATCACTGTGGTAAAGGGAGCTTGAGGAGGAGAGACTGGTGTGAGGGGAGGCGAACAGCGAGAGCTGCAGGAGGAGGGAGAGTGATGAGAGTGATGAGAGGACTGAGAGCCTCGGCAGGACACCGGACAAGACAACACACACACACACACACACACAGGAGCTTATCCATGGACGCTGTCTGTCAGAGTGTTGAGTACGTGCCAGTGTTCACCAACCATGACCCAAACCTGATCAAGTGGTAGGAGGCCAAGTCTTAGAGGCGAGGTCATGCATAGGGCCAGTCTGGTCAATAAAGTGTGTGTGTGTGTGTGTGTGTGTGTGTGTGTGTGTGTGTGTGTACTCTTAAAGACTTTAAAGAAGAATTATTTATTGACTGTTTTTTGAAAACTGAACCAAAGCCCCAAACATTCAAGTGCAAAACGTGCTGTATGTGACCCATAACCCTTCTGAAAACAGTCAACACATCCTTCTCCTTATTAACAATTAGTCATTTATTTATTTATGACAGTGTATATATTAGAATGGTTTGCACTTAACTAAACTTAAATCACAATCTACTGTTTTGGAAAAACCTTTAAAGTGACAAAGTGAGAGAAGAAAACCGTTACCCTTATGCATACAGCGTGAATACAGCATGTAAAAGAAAAGAAAAAAAATGATTTGCTCCAACTCATGCAGCATCATTTATATGTATACATTTATCCACAATACAACGCAGAACACAGCAGTCAAGCCATTTTGCACTTAAAGGGAAAGAAAGCCATGAACAAAAAAAAAAACCCTTCAAATGCACACACGCAACAATAAGCAGGTTAAATAAAAATAACTAAGCAATAGAGATGATCAATTTTGTAATTGATTTTTAACAGGTACCGTTGTGATCTGTAATACACTAATACAATAAGACCCACATGCGAAGAAAACCATATATATAAAACCAACTCCCCAACTTTACGTCCTCTTTCACTACAGCCATAAATCTTCTCTTGGCTCATCCACCAGGCCTCCTGCCTGCCACTTCCAACCTCAGCATCCCTCTACTGATACTGTACATGTCCAAATCCTCTGTCTGGCCTCTCTGGCTTTTATCTCACATACTCCGATGATCTCAGTCCTGATCATGTCCACCCTGGTCACTCCCAAAACCTCCGCTACCTCCGGCTCTGCCTCATGTCCTTGCCTGCGTGCAACTGTGTCTACATGATGATAATACATTTGTTACCACCACCATTAGTCTGTTTGGAAAAAGAAAAAGAAAAAAGAAAAAAAACCCAGAATACTGCTTATCAACTACCTTAACCTTTGAAAAGGACATTATGCTATTGAGGATGAGCATGTACTGTACGCTTTCTACAGATTCTACATTATTAAATGCTGTTTTCTTTGTCAACGTTCCATATTACTGATCATGCCATTTTGTCTTGAAACTTAGTAGCATGATACATATTTCGCTAGTGTCTTCTTACTTGACTGCACATTTAAAGGCATTAGCAGTTAGGCACTGATAAATGGTCAGTGCACATATTTATCTATACACTATATAAAAAAACACATACACCTCTGTGCTCTGCATTGTCTTCAGAAAACCATTCCATGAGACCATCATCATCATCATCATCATCATCATCATCATCATCATCATCATCATCGTCAGGTCTCCTGCTCAACATCAATGGTGGCGTCTTGCCAATAAGGGCCACCAGGCCTCTCCACTTGGGTCGATCCAGGGCGATAGACACAGCTTCGGCCAAAGACAGGCCCAGATGTTGTAGGTCCCTGGTGACGATGTCCATCCGCCTCGTGTGAGGTTTCCCGCGGGGGCGTCACCATCCAGCTGTTTTTGGATCGGAATGGAGGATTGCGCGTATGGGATGTTCAGGTGGTGGTCTTTGGATGTGACCAAACCAGCGCATCCGGCGCTGTGCTGCCAGGCGGGATGCTGGGGGTAGCTGCGTTCGGTTCTGAATAATGTTATTGGGGGACTCGGTGGTGTCATTTGATCAAATGGGGATCTAATTAGGTGATCTGGATGGGAATTTTAAAGACAGTTATCTTTTTTAAAATAAAAAAAACAACAACAAAAAACTACATTTAAATTGGTGCTCTGGCCTTCATCTCTTGGCTGGGAAAACTGACCCCAGGGTAAAACTTCACTCTCAGCTACATCAATGCAGATTCATTGGATGTCTCTGTACCATCCTGCCCAATTTCCAGAACACAGTGTCCAAATGCCAGAAGCTAATAGCTCACATAATTTAGGACGTGAGCTGGTACCTGGCACCGTGGCTGAATGTCAGTCAGTCAGTGGAATAAATAGCATTGCGTAATGTTATTGAGTACAAGCCAATTTGGGGGGCCATAAATGTCCAGGTGGTCACAGTGCCTTTTCAATGAGGGTCCTGTGGCCTCAAACTGCTCTGTTAACTCTATGCACAATGACGTTGTTTCAATAATACATTTGTCCAGAGAAATTAATGTGCTCACTGGTGGTGGCGGAAAATTGATGAGCAAGGTTTAAACAACCAAGCTGTTAGGAAACAGCAGGCGAGCTGAATTTGCACGTGAAGGCAATGATTTTTACGCGTGAAAAGCATGTTTACGAACTTTGCGTGACCCCATTTTGAAATAGCACGTAGGAAAAATGTAATGGGAAAAAAACTAAACATGAACAAAACATGATTGTCAGTACTTTTAGTTTAGTTTTGTATTAGAAAAAAATATATATATTTACACACACACACATTAGCTGCCATCTTGCACCGCCATATTTCTAAGGAAGCCTGGTGTGGACAATCCAGCTGTCTGACAGCGCGTTTTGTATTTAGGGTGAATGTTGACGTCTTCAAATAAACCAACAAAGAAGAAGGTGGACGAGGTTTCCAGCAGGTTTGGGTGCGAAGGCCACTGTAGCTCACTGGCAAGCTCAGGAGAGGGAGAGAAAGTGAAAGACGCTGCCACCTAAAATCTCACCACTTGGTATCGCTGTTTCTTCTTCCAAATCTCCAAATATTACTTACTGTACCTTACACAGTGCACAGTGAGAGGCTGTATGTGTAATTTCAAACTTTGGAAATACAACAGTCAACAGATGACTCACGAAAGGCTGTTCAAAATTGCTCTTGTCCTTACTATTGTTACCTCACTTTTGTCCTTTATTTGTCCTTCAGTTTTATTGTGCTTTTGTTTGCTCTCATTGTATTCCAATCTTTTAATGTGTTTGAGTGAAGTGTCTGAATGTCCAAACAATACCATTTTAATACGATACATGGTTATTCCTAAAAGCAGGGGGAAAAAAAACCAAAACAGTACAATCACTGGGATTATCAACCGTCAACTGTTCAAAAAAACAATGACAGTCACTCAATGAGCTACTGTTCGGGGACGACAGAAGCAAATCACTCTTCTCAGACAAAGATGGGTTTTTCAGATAGCGATAGAGATTTGCTGCATTACATCAGGGAGAGAAATTTGTACTACGTTCCTCCTTCGTTCCCCAGAGGTTAAGAAGTTACAGACATTATCTCACATGTCTGTGTGCAACAGCATTCTTGACTCTCGCTTTTCCCAGTACTGACTCAGAAACTCCAACTTTGATGTCAGTGTGCCCTTCTAGGGAGTGCCGTGCAAGTGCAATCGCTGCAGGTCTATAAAGATACACACACTCTCTCTCGCCACACACGCACATCTCCCCAACTGGCGGAATAGCAGAAACAACATTTGAGCTGCTCATAATTATTTGTTTTGCAGCTTCTTTTATTTTTTTTTGCACTCATTGGGGAGTCATTTATTTTCAATTACATACTTAAACAGTAATCAATTGGATGTGTTTTTGGTAGCTTCATAACGTGAATTTGATAAGACAGTTTTGTTTTCTATTCAAAACGGAGAAGATTAACTTTGTGTGTGCCAGCGCTTCTCATCTCCATTTGATCTGCTCTGTATAAAACTGCTGTGTTGTTTCAGTTCAGGAGTTCACACGTGCAGCCCACGTAGACACAGACATTGACCAGAATTGAAACCTATGAAATCCACAAACTGCTTTTATCTTCGTTCTCTCTACGTCTTAATGTTCTCCCTGTTGGACGGGGAGGACTTGGTAGCGGTCTCAGTTCCATAGAAAGATAGCGTTTGCCCCCACCCTCCCCTGCAAACTGCCTTGCTCAACACGTGACTGTGCACCATCAGCAGCTATTTAATGTGCGTCCAGAGGACGCGTGCACACACAAACTCTGCCTTATTCATTAAAAAAAGCAGTTGTACTTCCGAGGCAACACGATGCTCTGTGTCATGGCCCGCGCCCGCGTGGCAGGAATGGTACTGATGGGAGTCGCTGCTGAGTGCACTGGCATCGTTCAAATCCCACCTGAACCCCTTTTTAATCCTGGCATTGCTCAACTGTACGACTTTCCCCTTTTGCGGCGTACGGCTCCGCGGTCGGGCTTTGGGAAATGAGTGAGTGCTGGCGCCCGAGGGACTTTGGCCGCCGGCAGGAGCCGCGTTGCAGACGTTCTGCCGGCTGCAGCTGCACCATCGTTCTGGAGACACGGGAGGGTTTGACAGGAATGCCTTTGTTTGCCCCCCACTTATGCTGCCGTACGTCTCACTTTACATCCAAGGTCTTTGAAGGATAAACTGCCAAGACATAACACAGGCATAAATTAAATTTGCTCGACAAGTTACGTGCTCAAGGGGTAACGGCAGGGGGGGGGGGCGTTTTTGGGGCCACATTTGCCAAATCACACAATCCAACAACTCTAAAATACTCTTAAGGACGCATACATTCACCTCGCTATGGAATAACAATGGGCAGAGTGACACAGTGCTGCTGTTACTTATGTCCTGTCCACACGGGAACGTTTTTTGGGTGGAAATAAAGTATTTAACCGTTACGGCCTTTCGCCCATATGGCAACGGCGTTTTGGCTCCCCCGAAGTGGTATTTTTTGACAACGGGTCCCAGAGTGGGAAAATCCGACAACGCCTTTTCCTTGTAAAACGATGTCGTCAGCGTCTGTTAACAGCGCCACGTTTCGGTGTGGCATACGCATTAACATCGTTTTCCACCCACCGTTCCGTTTCCATCTGCCAGCGTGTGGACGTGACTTTTTTCGACCCCGGGAAAGAAAAAAACGTAACGTTCCCGTGTGGACAGGGCCTTAGTTTTTGTCAAAAACAAATGCGTTTCTGGGTCTTGGTTACCAAAAGGCATCATCACCGCACCATGGTAAGACACCAGCTTCTCCTCGACAAACGTACTGATGATGGGAGCAGCAGCGTAGCCATGCGCTTTTAGGTTCAGCAGGTGTGTTATGTCTCGTAATGCTACATTATTTCATATCGCAGAGCAGCTTGTGTCTCTGCCCCCCCGGATCTGAAAACAACAGGCATTGGGGGGGTTATGGGAATAGGCGCAGGTAAATGTTGAACTATTATGTTGAGCTACTATTTATGAGCAGCGTACCATATGTAAGGGCGTTAATGTGCTATTTACTTGTGCCCATGGTAATAATATTTTAGAATGTGCCTCAGGCTTGTAAATGTAAACTAACTTTTCTTTCAGTTCAGTTGAGGATTCTTGTTCCTTTTTTTTTAATCAGCTGTAAGATCGTGGTGCCGTCTCAGAATGTGTCATTTTTCTGTATTATTTTCACTCAAATCACATTGTTCATTTCCTGCCAACTCACGTCAACGAAATCAAAGGGTTGAGGCGTTTAAGACCCCCGGTTTGTCTCTTTGAGTCCAACTACCACAGCAGTCCTCGAGTGATGTGATCCACCGGTAAGCCCTCGACTGGATGATGACACCTGTTTAAAGTAATCAGTCAGCTTTAGCTAATCTCACATCTTCTTGAAAGCTGTTTGCAGCGCATACGCTCGGAGCTCAGCGTACAAGTGTGGGCTGGCGGTGGCGGCTTCTGTTTTGCAGCGGGGGGAAACGCAGCGTCGTGATTTGATTGGGGATTAAAGGTCACAAGAAAGTATTTTGAAGCTCCTGCTAAACTTCGGGCTAATCATTCCTCCCCAGCTGTGAGCTTGGAGGACTCTCAGATCACCGTTTGTCATAGTGTTGTCTGTGTTGTCTCCCACTTTTGCGGTGACAGAGCCCTACCCACCCAGCCAGTAATCCCCTGCAGCAGAAGTTTGGAGTAAGCTGACGGCATGGAAAAAGATAAATAAGGATTTTCACTTTCTACCCTGCAATGAAAAATTGCATGGCGCTCTCTCCCGGCTGCATTTATCTCGCAACGCATTTGAAATAATTCCCTCCTGTAATTTAGAACAGCTCTCAAAAACTTAAGACCTTGGATTTTTCATTGTCCAAACACCTGAAACTTCATCAAACTTATTGTTTCTTATTTACGAGCAAAGTCGCCAGGCGTTTGCGTCACGACTCCGCTGGTCTTTTACCAGCGCCCGGCTGACTCAGTAACATCTCCGCAGAAACTTCCTCCTCGTAGAGCGGAGAGATTGAGAACGTCAGTGACAAATGTCTTGCATTAACTCTGCTGTTTATTTTCCCCCAGAAGATGTGAAATAACCCTATTAAATCAAGTAGTCACTTGGCCATTAATCTCAATGCAGCTGACTAGTCCCTCAAAGCTAATGGGGTTTGGAATTTGCATGAGGCGAGTTTACCCACAAAGCCTTTCCTAAGAGGATTGCTGTTCAGACAGAGAGCTTATTGTCACACTTGTTCGTCGACATGGATTAACTATACTAGGTCCAGAGAACTGTGGCAGCAACTCACAAGTCGCCCCTTGATGGCTCAGATCTCTGTTTCCGGGGGGACAAATGTTGAGTCTGCAGCATACAGAGTCAAAAAAAAAAAAAAAAAAAAAATCCTCTTAGAATTACAACCAGAATAGCAAACACTAGGAATGCAACTGTGCTGGACGCACGAATGAAAGGCAAGGAAAACAGAGGAATAGAAAAATATATATACAAACAGAGTTGGACAAAATAATGTTTACACACATCAGGAAAAGAAAAACTTGCATAAATATTTAAAATCACTTCTACACATATAGATTTTGAAGTTTAATCAAATGTTGTACAATGTTTCCCAACAGGTGGCGTGTAGCTTCAACAAGTGTTCAGGTAGCAGACCTTTGGCTCCCAAGTCTGGAAGCCAATGGCCACCACTTTGAGGACCTCTTGTAATTGTAGAGGCCAAAGCTCACTTAATGTGTTAATTTTGTGACATCTGAAAAGATTTGGTATTAAAATACAAATTCAAGTTTTTTTTTCTTTTCCTGAGGAGCATATACCGGTACATTAGTTTGGCTGACTCTGTATATACATCGATACTTGAAAGTGGAATGTTGTACAATGGGCAGGCATGCAAATATTTATGAGGTTGAGTTTGAGATCCGGGAGTGGAGGCGTGGAGTTTTTGAATCTGGTGGTTCTTGGCGAAAAGAGCTCAGTAGCGCCTACTAGGTGTAAGCAGTCAGAAGAGTTTGTGTCCGTGTACCTGCCCAGGTGTCGACCTCAGCTGCCTTCTGATTAGAGGGGAGTCTTGTCCTGTACCTGCTCTCGAACTGTCTCAAGTCAGCGTGTCGTGATGCAGACCAGCCTCGTTTGAGCAGAGTTGGTGAAACATTGCCGAGCGCGAAACTTGTCTTAACAAGCCCAGAGTGTGCTGCTTAAATGCTACATCCTGTTTGTGACATATCAGTTTCCGTTTCAGTATTTATTTATTTTTCCCGCCCTATCTTCGCGGCGTTGCAGGGCTTCTGAGTTACCGCTGTGCGTTGTCAGCTTAGCTTTTTACCATCATTTGAATAAGCCTCTTTCAGTTGGAGCGTGTGCGCTGTGTTTCACAGTGACTAAAGCAGCTTTGGGGTCTAAATATAACACATATCCACTACATTAATTCTTTAATATTTATCAGGTACTTGAAATGTGGAGAATATTCACGTACAAAATTCAAAACGACTCGGGGTAGAGGGAGGAAAAAAAAAATAAAAAAACAAGTTCTGCTGGAGTTGGATCACACAAGCACTCAGTCTGTGGCTCTAAGGCAGCACAAATCCTTCAGTATCTTTTGGAGAAACACTGTCTTCTCTGCCGCTGCCCACGTAATGCTCCTGATCCACAGTGTGTGTAACAACTGCAGCTGAGACACTGGCTCTCCATGTTGTGATTGTTGCTTCAACAGGTCATGTCACTGATATGATGTATGATGCAATGTGCAATGCTAGAATGGCAGTTTATCTCCCCCCCCCCCCTTTTAAAAAAAAAACAAAAAAAAACAAAAAAAAACTTTTTTTCATGTAACATATTGTCGTTATCAGCTTCCATAAAATTGGAAGTACATTATTAGCACATATTTATGCACATTGCACTTCAACAACTTTATATATTTATACCATGCTCCAAAAAAGATGCTCCAAAATAATATTATTATTTATGTATTATGTAATATTATTATTATTATTATTATTATTATTATTATTATTATTATTATTATTATTATTATGAAGAAGAAGAAAATGTTATTTTTTGGTGAAAATTTTATTTATTTATTTATTTATTTATTTTTATTTTTTATTATTTTTCCATTTTTTTATTTCCATTCCACTATTTTTTAAGTCAAAACAAAGAAACTACATTTCAAAAAAAAAAAAAAAAAAAAAAAAATTCCATTAAAGAAAATATGTTGTTCTACATCAACTGACAAGCAGTGGAGCTTGGGAACAGGGTCCCTTTTTTTTTTTTTTTTTTTGTTATTATGGACCGAGTAACCCATTATCCTCTTATTCGCTAATACATGTGTGAAGCCAGGTATGCGCCCGCTCTAATCTGCAGCCTCACTCAAATTGCAAGCATCCAACTGTAAGTCCTCACGGAACCCGATATTTTCTTTTTGTCATTAACGATGACAACCCTGCAGAGCTATTTTGTCTGACTCTACAGGTTACCCTGGTCATGGCCCGTTAGTATTATCCTTGACAAAATATGAGAAAGAAAAAGAACAAGGGGAAACAAAAACCACACACACACACACACACACACACACACACACACACACACACACACACACAAAGACCTTTTTGTTTCCTTATTTATTTATTTTTTTTGAGAATCTATTGCCGCAGAAATAAATTCGGTTTCGTGTTTTCTAAAGCAATTAAATATTTTCCAGGGGAGGAAATCAAGAATCTATTTAGATTTTTGGACAATTTTTTTTTTGAGCTATGTTTAAAGACCCGAGGCACAAGCCAAAATTTTAATTATGTGCACAGCTTCATGTCTGGTTACAGGTGAAGTGTGGGTTGAAGAAAAAAAAAAAACAACAACTTGGTAATTAGTATGACAGCCTGGATGTACTTATTGTAGAATCTATTGGGTTTTATTATTGTTCCATTATTAGTAAGTTAGTACCAAAGTGTTAGCATGTGTGCGGTCGCAGTATGGATTTAGCGTGTGACACTGACATCCATATAGTGAAATCTCACTCCCCAAATGACTTTGTAAACAAGATGCGAGGGCAGTGCCAGGACTATAATTCGCACAGGGATAAGTGTCAGGCTGCTGTTATTGCATTATTTAGAGTGCCATAAAGTGTGAGGCTATTGATTTGAGAGCAGAAGCCGCTCCGCAGTTATTTCTGTCAGAACAGCCGTCATTAAACTGATGTATGACTCTTGCTCCTCTCCTTTCTGCCTCTCCTGCGTCTGTGCAACGCTACTTTTTCACTCACTTTTTTTTTTATGTACTCCGGATTTCTGGAGGGAGAAAAATTCAAATCTTTAAAGAACAAGCTCATAGCTCTCAACGGCTTTTTGTAAACGTCTACTCGTGGATCAATTGATCATCGATGGAGAGGACGACTCAAGGGCCATCCATACCAAGATCTGTTAACTTAACATCACTATGGATGTAGCACTTAAAATGTATCACAGCTCCATTGGATTGTGGAATACACACTCTGTATTTGGGATAACTTTCAGAGCTATTGGCTGAAGGACAGAAACACTGACAGCTAATCAAAAAACATCATTTTACACAAAACTAAAACACAAGATTAAAACAATCAAATTAATTATGGCCATCGTAATTACTTAATATGTAATTAATTACAATTAATCCTATTTTAGCCGCATATCGATGTTTGAGCTGGCGAGCGACTCTGCCTGATTGTGTTTGCCATTCTGGCGTTATTGTTAGCTTCAGTGCTAGTACTACCTGCTACATGTCTCGCATTGAGGTGAAATAACTGCGGTGGAATGCAAACTCTTACACAGAACAGCGCTCCTGTCAAGGCTTCCATCCAACTGTTTTTTTTTTTAATGTAAATACCCCAACAACCGAGGTTAGCAAGGCAATGTTATTGTTGTCGTCCATCACGTTTGTTGTTGGCATAGGTAACTTGTTAGCCCAACTACTACTCCGCCTTCCTCTTGTCTGATGTCATGCAGTGCGTCGCCATAGTCTTGTATGCCAGAAAAACACTCCATGTTGTCGAAAGTATGGTCCTGATCGGGTTGAAGCACTTCTTGAAACTGATTTGCAAACACTAACAGCGGGTAGTAAGAACAGAACTGTCACCGCCTTTATATTGAAGCACGGTGAACATGTTAGCAGCTGTCTCTTTATGCGAGCATATGCAACAGTTGCAAACCCAGCCCTCTGATTCATTTTGAGTGCTGGTCTGCGACGGGCCGGAAGTGGCAGTGGCGAGTGTTGTTCCCACATGTTGTAAAGGGTAAAATAAAAGGGTTGGAAGTGCACAGAAAAGAGAGAACTTGCGGCAGAACACCCAAACAACAAGCGGAAGGGCACTCGGAAGCTCAGATTGACGTAATGTAATGGAAATATGATATAAGTGGCTGAGCATCAGAACAAGACTTCACTTATTTTAATATATTGTGGATGTAATATTTAAAAATGCTAATGGACTAGACCGCCTCTTACCGAGCATCCGCTTGTTTTGCTGTTGCTGTTTGTGTATGTTACTGTCAATGTAGGGTGATGTGTATATGCTGCAGACACTTGAGCTATGTTTTTTTTTTTTTTTTTTTGCAGGCCCTTTGCTCCATAGCTTAGTGTTGTACGGTCGAAGCTGTGGGTCAGCTGTGGGTCGGTTGGCCCAATGGCCCTGAAAGCTTGCATGACACAGAGATGTCTCTCGCTAAAATACAACAAAATACCTTTATGTAGCATGCTACGGTATTGAATCGCTTTGAGACCGCGTTGCGTTTCTTTATCCTGCGGTGGTTTAACAGCGGGATTCTGAGGAGCCTTCCATCAATCAAATTCTCTTTGAGACACGAGACAGCTATTTTCAAGGCGAGTGCATAGCCGGAACTACATTCCAGACAAGCGTGAGTGCAGAGTGATTTCAAAAATGCATCTTTTGTGTGGTTACATCTTAGATTGCAGCGTCTTTCACTCTCTCTCCCCCTCCTTTGCTTGCCAGTGATCTACGGTGGCCTACGCAGCCAGACCTTTATACCTCGTCCACCTTCTTCTTCGTTGGTGCATTTGAAGACGCGAGCAGTCACTCTAATTACAAAACGCACTGGCAGGCAGCTGGATTGTCCACACTAGGCTTCCTTAGATATATGGCAGCGCAAGATGGCAGCTAACTAACTGGCAGCAAGACCCTTGATCTGAAAGTGACAACATCCCTCACATTTCTGCTAACATTTAATTAATTACATATTTTCACAGGGCAACACTGCAGAAATGACACTTTGCTACACTTTAAAGCGGTCAGAGTTCAGCTTGAATAACAGTGCAAATTTACTGTCCCATCAGAATAACTCAACACACGCCTGCAGTTTATCAGAGCTTCACAGGTTTCCACTAGAATCCTCCTCCACTCCTCCACGACGACATCATGGAGATGGTGGACGTTAGAGACCTTGCTCTCCTCCACCTTCCGTTTGAGGATGACCCACAGATGCTCAATAGGGTTTATGTCTGGAGAGACCATGCTTGGCCACGCCATCACCTTAAACCTCAGCTTCTTTAGCAAAGCACAGGTCATCTTGGAGGTGTTTTTGGGGTTGTTATCGTGTTGGAATACTGTCCCGCAGCCCAGTTTCCACAGGAAGGGGATCCTCCTCTGCCTCACTACGTTGGCATTCACGGTCCCATCAATTAATTGTAGCTCTCCAGTGTTGGCAGCACTCATGAAGCCCCGTACCATGACATTCCCACCACCATGCTTAACTGTCGGCAAGACACACTTGTCTTTGTATTCCTCACCTGGTTGCTGCCACACACGCTTGACACCATCTGAAACAAATAAGTTGATCTTGGTCTCATCAGACCACAGGACATGGATCCAGCAATCCAGTCTGCTTGTCTTTATTGTGCTTTATCTTCCTTCTGTGATGACAGCCATGCGACCAATTTGATGTGGTGTGCAGCGTATGGTCTGAGCACTGACAAGACTGACCTTTCACCCCGTCAACATCTGCAGCAATGCTGGCAGCGCTCACGTGGCTATTTTTAAAAGACAATGTCTAAAAATATGACGCTGAGCATGTGCACTCAGCAACTTTGATCGACCTTGGCGAGCTCTGTTCTGAGTGAAACCTGTCATGTTAACTCACTGTATGGTCTTGGCCACTGAGCTGCAGCTCGGTGTTAGCAATCTTGTTCTAGCCTAGGTCATCTTTACGTAGATCCCCAGAGAGTTCTTTGCTATGAGGTACCCTGTTGAACTTCCAGTGACCACTATGAGGGTTAGGTTAGTGTGAGAGCCATCTTTTATACATGTTAAATTTCACTTTTTATTTTTTTATGGGCAGTATATTAAACATTTACCAATATTACACATTGGACCTTTAATACGGAAGAATTTGTGTAAATATGTGTATATATCATTCATTCATTCATCTTCTATACCCGCTTATTCCAGGGTCTCCTGGACAAGTCGCCAGTTCATCGCAGGGCCACATAGACACAGACAACCATTCACACTCGCATGCACACCTACGGACAATTTAGAGTGTTCAATTGACCTCACATGCATGTTTTTGGACTGTGGGAGGAAGCCGGAGAACCCGGAGAGAACCAACGCAGACACAGGGAGAACATGCAAACTCCACACAGAAAGGTCCCAGGTCCGGTCCCCGGAATTGAACCCACAACCTTCTTGCTGTGAGGCGGCAGGGCTAACCACTGCGCCACATGCAAGGAATGTCGGGTTTGTGCCTGTATGTAATACTACGACCGCTTTGTCATGAAAGGGGATTGTATCTGGCCACCTGCGTGTCACCCGTCAATGACTGCCGAGCCTCAACAAGGTTCAGTCGCCATCGGAAAATTGATTGAGCCTGCTGTTTTATGAAAAAAAAAAAGAAGAAAAAAAAAAAGGCTTCGATCACAGGATTTCCTCCCTCCTCCCTCCCGGATGGAAAATGGGTGGCAATCAATACTTGTGCAAGGAGAGACGCGTAATATCGAACCTCAAGTGAAAGGGGAGGGATAAAAAAACAATTTCTTTGACAAGCTTTTCCGCCTTGCGGCAATGTGATAGAATTTGTGTGGTCGTCTCAGTGTTACACGGTGGAAGTTGTGTGTTGAGGGCACCAAATCTAATGTCGTAAAAAGCCTTTCCATCAAAGGGAAGCTCAATAGAGGCTAACTGATCTCACAGCTTAATGAGTCACACTGCATTCAACACTAATCGTTTTCCGTGTTTGATTTGGAATGCATTCAGTGCATTTAAAGGTGTGGCTAGATAGGTGCTTTTTTTTCCCCCACAGACCGTAAGTAAATCGGATTAAATGCCAACCCAATTAAAATCACGTCATGTAAACCAATCCATTACGATTAAATTGGCCCAATCTGAAAAAAACAAAACAAAAAAACAAGTGGGTGCAGACAGGAGGTGGTGTAACCCTGTTTTTGACTGGATACATGTAAATGGCAAGTGGTATTACTCCCCACTGCTGGAGCTTTATGTGCATATGGCCGCCATGTGACATAAGGGTTGTGCCATGTCGCAGGATGAAGATAATCGCTCATCTCATCCTTGTCACATTTCAAACAAGGAGGACGTTTCTTTGGTGTCGCACTTTCAAGGGAAATCCAGAATGAAACACGAAACACAACATCCAATCGAATAAGTTTGATTAGCCTCACGAAAAAAATTTGAATTTTAAAATTTTGCAGGCTTTGGTTATAGCTACACTTTTATATTCACTACATACTACAGTAGTGGATATAAGGGTTAGGGTTAGTATATGTGTGTATATATATATATATATATATATAGATATACATATGTATATATATATATATATATATATATATATATATGTATATATATATACATATATATATCTATATCTATATATATATATATGCTACACAACCGCAAGTGGCTCCACTTCAAGCAACAACTATGATAAATATTAAATGCATAACTTTGAACAGAATTTGTATCTTTTCAACTTTTTTTAAACACAGAAGTAACAATGTTTTTCCAATTTAAGAAGTAATATGAAAGAATAACATTTATGTTAAAATGTAGGGAGTAGAAGTAAAATGTTGAAAAAGAAATACTCAACTAAAGTACAGGTGCCTGAAAAAAGTACTCTAACACTTTGTTACTTCCCACCTCTGTTAAACGCCACTACGTGGTTGCGTTTCTATTTTATGTTAAATGTGACAATAAACATTTGACGCACCAAACGACACCCGAGTCAACGGTTCCAATTTCACCAAAGTGCACGGCATCGGGGGGGGCGGGGGGGGATTTTTCTCGCCAAAAAATGTGCAACTCATAAAGGTTTTGCAGTACCTGCTCTGCCTGCAGCGCTGAACGAGTCTCCGAGCAGCTAGCACATTTTCCTGAGGCACCATTGAGAGCATTAGGAGGAGAGAAGCTGCCAGGGCTCTGGCTTTTAGTCCCCGCTGCAGATAGTTAAGACTGTAGGAGACAGCAGAGGAACTGCTCTTTCACCCACTTAGTCCACTTATGATGTTGGTTCACGCAGAAGGCTTGCAGTATTGAGATGGGGAGCCATCTCAACCCACATCCACTCGTGCCCCCCCCCCCCCCCCCCCATCATTTACATACAGCCACCCACCGCAAATGACTGTGAAAGCACTCCTCTGCAACTTCTGACAGGTTCCCTCTTTGTACCTGCTTCCTTTTTGATTTCTCTCATCAACGTATTGGACAAGTAACATGAGGAAGGGATAACTGTGTGGCACTGATACGACAAAAATAAGAAAAAGACGCGGCATAAGTATGTACCATCTAGAAAACATAGACTGGGCTGGCTTTTTCTGTCTTAATGTGCTGAAATAAGGTACTTTTTTTTCCATGTGGGAAAGGTGTCACTGCCGCCACAACCTTAAAGCTACAGTCATATTCATCACTAGCTAGCTAGCTAGCGCTAGCATCCTCTTCAGGCTGATTGGGAGATACACCTCTTTTGTAAGGCCTCTGCAGCTCAAACTAGGATTTGCTGACCAATCAAACCTTGTTTATTGTTGGAAGTTGACCACCAAAATAAATGTATTAATTAATTAATGTATTTTGCGAAAATGGCCCTTTTGAAATATACCTTCTCATACCCCATAATGTCAGTTTAGAGGTTACTTTTTAAAATACTGTATTGTTTCACAGAGTGCCAGGGTTAAGAAAGGGGGAAATCGAAACCCCACTAAAAACATCAAGAGACGGCGTAAACGTGAAAAGTGTCAAGCGAAGGAACGGATTCTCCCAAAAAAAAGACCATTTTTAAGGAACCGCCTATAAAAAATATGAGCTCAGTCAAGGGGCAAATATCCAATATGATTGCTCGTAATACCTGTTTGTTGCGTCTCATTTTCTCGTGGATACGGCGATGATGATGATAAGGATGATGAGGACGATAGTTCCGACCAGCAGGAGGTAGCACTTCCTCTTCCTCAGCTGTCTCTGTGGGAAGAGGGAATTATGTAAGTACCGCAGAGTTCAAGCGTTTGGAAGACCTCGCTCGAGCACTGCGCCCCACCAAGAAAGAGGCGAATTACGGTGCCAATGTTTACTCAAATTTCCGTCCTCTCAAGGCGCTGATGAGATTCAAGGGAAGCTGTTTTTTTTTTTTCATTTGATTAAGCCTCAAGTCACTCAGTAACCGCTGCATTTTCAAGGTTCTTTGGTTGAAAAAATATATATTTGCATTTTTTTTTTTTTTTTTCATTAACACGCCCTGAGTAATATCAGAAAAAAAAGAAAGAAAAGAGAAACATCCAGCTGAGAGCCATTAAGATGAGGCAATGGTGTTGTAAGCTTAGAAAGTGGTGGCTCTTCTGGACACGATTGCTTCTCATGTGATATCAAAAAGAAGAAAAAAAATACAAAACTTACATTTTACATGCACAAATGTGTTGCATTACTTTTTTTTTTTTTTTTTCAAAATTGTTATAGTTTCTAACCCACATGTACGTCAGCTTTGAATTCTGAATGAATATAGTATATTTTAAGTTTGGTAATCCAATTGTTATTCGTTCATTTAGTCATTTCTTTTCCTTTTTTTTTTAACACAGCACCTGTTCTTTTTTTTTTAATAAATGTCTTTCAAAGTTTGCATTTATGGTATGAATGAAAGAAAACTCGGCTGATTACAGAATGCCAGTCTCAGTCACACCCATGCAATGCAACACAGGTGCTTAAACACATGAATTCCCCCTGTTTATTCCCCCCGCCCCCCCCTTTACTATTGAATATTGCCAGTGGCCACATTTAGATTTCAAACGCTTCAAACAGTTTATCCATGCACCATGAACTTCATTCACCCATGTCAATTACTTGCCATGTCTGAATGAGCGAGCGGGGTGTGGGGGGGGGGGGGGGGGAGTGTTGACTTTGTTGAGTGAAAACATGAAAGTAAATAGAGAGAAGAGTACAAGCTGGGGAATATTTGTATTTCCTGGTCTCCTCAGGCAGTGACGACGTGTTGAAGCAGCAAATCTATGTTGTTTTGAAATGCTTTTTCTCTCCCCAACCCCAAGCCCCTTCACACCACACCCCACCCCACCCCACAGTTTTCTCTCTCTCTCTCTCTCTCTCTCTCTCTCTCTCTCTCTCTCTCTCTCTCTCTCCCTCCCTCCCTCCCTCAGTCTGTTTTCTGCTACAAAGGCAGCAAGAGCAAGCGGCATTAGACCAGAGCCGAGGCTGGAGTCTTTAAATCCTGACGCGCTTCAAAGCAGGGGGAGAGCAATTCATCTTCTTATCTGAGACTCAAAACACGCTTTTCTGTTCGGGGGGAGAGAGAGGGAGAGAGAGAGAGAGAGAGAGAGAGAGAGAGAGAGAGAGAGGGAGGATGGGGGGAGGTGGGAAGGAGGGGTAGCGGGAAGAGGGGGAGAGAGAGGGGGGAGGGAGGGGGGTAGAGAGAAAAAAAAAAAATGCTGTCGAGTAATTTTCCGTTTAAACGTTCCACTCCACAACAATTTGCATAAGCAGCCCTGCGTCTGTGATAAGAAGATTGGTAATTTTCAAAGGCTCTGTGGGGATTGAGAATTAAAAGCCTTTCTCCGCTATCTCCCCTCTTGCAGCTGGCCACCGCAGATTCCCCTGCTTCTCCTCTCACGCGTTTTTCCTCCCAAACTACGCCTTATAAACTTTCCCTACTGTCCTCTCTCCGCCGCTCGCTCGCTCGCTCCCTCCGACGGCGCCCCGGCGCTTTTCCCCGTCTTCCCGCGCTCTGCTCCCCCTCCCCCCTCTCTTCCGCTTCCGCTTCCTGCCTCTCGCCGCTCCTCCATCCCGCTTGTCGTGGCCGCCGTTGTTATTTGAGGAAAACAAGGAAGTGGAAAGAGAGAGAGAGGGAACACAAACAGCTTAGTATAACAAAAGGAAGTGTTGCCATATTTTTAAACCTGAATTTTTCTCGGCTGAGAAGGTGGGATATGGAAGCCTTGCAGGGGAGGGATGTTCACCACAGACTTAATCTGACTGAGAACGGCTCTTTAATGCCAGCACACAAGGGCCTCTGGGTGCTGCCAGTCCTCATGGAGGAAAGGATGTATTTCCTGTGATTCTGAATTCAAAATTTCAGGCAAGGCAGTGGTCGTAATGAGTTAACCAATGTGGAATTATCAAGCCTGACGACTTACTGTAAATATGTATTTTGCATAAAAAAACAACAACAACAAAAAAAGTTGTCTGATGAAATCATTTTCCCTTTGTTTATTTCTATTATTATTATTATTATTATTATTATTATTATTATTATTATTATTATTATTATTATTATCAATAATAATAATAATAATAATAATAATTTATTTAAAAGCGCCTTTCAAAACTCTCAAGGACACTGTACAAAGAGAGGCAATAAAACAA
The DNA here is from genome assembly GCF_046127955.1 of Nelusetta ayraudi. NCBI lineage: Eukaryota > Metazoa > Chordata > Actinopteri > Tetraodontiformes > Monacanthidae > Nelusetta > Nelusetta ayraudi. The sequence continues at coordinate 2,176,856 of NW_027466113.1, forward strand.
CAATTCAGCACACACAATTAATGATGCAGAAAAATAAATAAATAAATAAACCAAGAATCCAAGCAGTTAAAGCGAGTGGGCAATCGTGAACAGATGAGTTTTGAGTCTGGATTTAAAAATGTTTTTTTTTTTTAAATTGCAGGTCTACAGTAGTTTGCAAAATTTGGCTTGATGTAAGATTTTTATATTGATCAAATCTTAACATACTGCCCATAAATACATTAATAAAAGTGTATACTCACAGTACAATAAAAGTAATTTGGATTTCCTACCCGATAGTCTTTATCCTAGTTAGCTGCCATCTTGCACCGCCATATTTTTAAGGAAACCCACCTGAACAGTGCCTTGAATACGAAATGCATGAGACAGGCTTCCTTAAATATTTTACACACTGGACCTTTAACTGGGAAAATGATTCCTCAAAACAAGATTGACCCTCGTAATGACACAGTTTATCAGTATTGGACTCGAGAGATGGCATTAAGATAAGATAAGAACATCTGCACAATGATGAAAATGTCATTGCGTTGATAGTTTCACCTACAGGACACACCATGCATTCCAGCCATTCGCCCATTTCCATTCTAGACGTCTCTTTCTAAATCCCATTAATTTCTCAATTATGCCGTTCCCCATTGAAGCACACGGAATTCGAACATTTTCAGTATAACTGCAAGAGTCTCCACCACCTCCTTTGGTGAGCAAAACCCACAGATACTTCAAATCAACAACAGGGGCAATGGCTCCCGTTAACCCTGTAGGGAACAATTCATCTTTTTCTGACAGGAAATACTGCCCCCTTAACTCAGAGGTGTTAAGCCTCATCGCAACGTTTCACACTTGGCTGCAAATTCAAGTCATTCCACAATGGAGGTCAAAGGGAGACGGAGCCACAAGAACTGCCTCATCTGCAAAAACCTGAGAATCCCTCTTGGAGTCATCAAAATAGAGGCCGCGGCCGTTTGATCCACCTCGGATTTCTCTCCATTCAAGCCACAAAAACAACCGTGTCAAAGATCAACTTGGTGAAGACCAACAGTCACTAAAAAAGGATCTAGAAATAGGACAGAGTTTGCAACAGGCCAGACACTTTGTATCAGAGAGAAGTCTTCAAATGCCCTGCAGTAAGTGTGGAGATTGCAAAGTGGCACTCCAGTGTTTCACGATGGGGAAGAGAAACATATCAAGAAACTGACCTTTACAAAAACAGATAAACAAAAATACATCGGGATGCGGTCAACAAAAGAGAAAACCCGGTCAACTAGAACAGAACAATATGACTGATAATCAGTTAGGGTTGGTTAAAGTTAAAATATCTACATTATAATATTTTGATTTATTAAATGGCCAGTCCCTGGTAACCTTATGTGCCAAAATTAATTGTATACAAACAGAAAAAAAATAATCACTGCACTATATGAAATAAAGTTACGTGATTATTTTACACCAAAATAGCCTCCTAGCTTGAATAGCAAATTGTGCTTTCCAAAAATAATATTTTGTTTGTCATCTAAGCCCAGTGATTCCAGGACAGGGACTATGGAGGAAGATGCAGCATTGTTTTTTTGTCATATTATTAATGTGATATAACGTTTCGAAACAGGCTCTTCCAGCACATGCGCCAATTCTGCGAATCCTTTGGGGTCCGAGCGCCGAAGGAGATTGCCGAGCAATGTGCGTGCTTTACTGTGAGACAAATATGTGCATGTCAATAGGGTGATGCAAGCAGCCACCAGCAGAAACATAAATCAGTGTCCTGCTCTTCCGCTGTCATTCCAGCCACATGGGCTCGCAGCTGTGCAGCTCTCGAAACACAACTTCACCGTCACCTTAGGCAAAGTAAAAAGAACGACAAAAAGTCAACTTAATAAATAAACAAACAAACAAGCTCAAGGCCTGAGCAATTCCGCTTATTATGGCTGACATGCAAATCCCACAGCAAGGTGTTTGGAATTTTAATCATGTAACTACGCTTAGTCAAAAAATTCCAGTAATTTTGTAAAATTTTTTTAAGTGCTGAGTGGTGCTGCATGCCTCCTCATTGGGTTCGGCACATCAAGAGTTGTGCAAACATGGAGACCTTTCAGAAGACAAACAGCTACCTGTGAAACAATTTCACAGTTAACTTACAAGTCGAACAAGAACCTATCAACAAATAATATAAGACACTAAATACTAGGATTTCACACCATTCATCACAGTACAAACACTCAAACAGACACTCTACCAATGCAGTAATACAGGTCAGACAATACAGTATTGGATAGTATTGTAAAAGTGCGACTTAGAAAAGCCAGTCAAAATCCTAAGTGGTATATTGAATGGCCAAAGAAATCTTTGTCAGTATATTGGAAAAAAACAACCAAAAAAACAACAACAACACCAACAAAAACAACCTTCAGCAGCAAACTGATTGCTCATATTCGGTACAATGTTCCTGTACAAATGAATCGATCAACTGGCTGGGACATTGCAGCTTTAATGTGTGTGGAGGACAGCGTGGTATGACTGATGACTGAAAGGCTTTGAAACAAGCACATAAGCACACCATTGGCTAATCACAAGGACGTAAGTTACAACGAGGCAAGCGAACAGAGAACACCAACCTCTGCACCACAGCAAAGCTTCTCTTGGAAACAGCTAGATTGCATGTCCTCAGCTGCACAGTGTCGTTCGGAAGTGACTCAGAGACAATGGACAAACTTAACAGTTTCGGTTTGTTGTATTTAAACACCTGTTAAGTTAAAGATTCAAGGTTCAAGTCCCACTGATGTCACATCCTCAAAAAGAGTCCTTCACATGTGGCCCATTCGCTGAAGCACCGTTGAACAGCAGCAGTTTTCCGAATCATTCATTCTTCATAATCTCTGAATAGCAAAGAAAGGACACAATTCTCTCTTCCAAGTGAGAATTGTAAACTACTTAAAAAGGTAAAAAAAAAAAAAAAAAAAGGAGAAGAAGAAGAAAAAATGTTACAAACTATTTTTTTTATTTTTTTTAGAAAAGATGTATATATTTATGACCACAGCAACAGTGTGTGTACAGTCAATGTATGTTTTACTAGGTGAGATGTGCACACGCCAGCAGCTACTGAAGCTGTTTGGGACAATCCCAGAACAATCAGCACTCGTGAGTGTCAAGGTGATGGACTGAACAACAAGTTCCCAAATGACAAAGGCATGAAAGGCACCACTTGAGTTCTCCTCTTCGTTTTTAAACAAAGTTCCATTTTGTCCCTTTAGCAAATTAACAAACTGTATTTCAAATACTGTGCTTGCGCTATGGAAGAGTTACCGTGTGACAAGCAACAACAGGAGTCGTAAGCTAACGGAATGGATAAAATTACAAATCAGGGTACACAGTTTAATCAAGCATTCATTTTGAAGTGCTTTTGAAGGCCCCTAAGACATTCAACAGAGAGCCAAGGTAGAGGTGCTGCAGAAACTGCATAATAGCTATTCACACAGGTAGGACTGCCATGCAAACACCCCATCTATCTTATCTCCGCCTGTGTTGCATGGACAAAGTTTCCCGCGTCCCCTTGGAGGGAAATACGTACCTTGTGTGGCATGAGAAATACATCCTCATTACACAACAATAATGCAATGCAATGATAATGGCCATAATATTATTTTTTCCCTTTATCGCATCTGCTTGTGAAAATTGGAAGTCCATAAAATAAATAATGTTTTGCAGCGGAACTGCCTCACTTGTAATCGGCTTACGCACAATTTACATAAAACTCAGAGCACCATGCAGTCACCCTGATTATGATATTTAGGAGTAGCAGCAAATAAAGCGGAATTCACTGCCAATCCTTCCATACGGGGAGCAAGAAGCCCTGTGACAGCTTTTATGAATGATGAAACATAATCGTTCATCTGCATCAGCACGTTTGGCCTTCCATTCCAGTCGTATTGTACGCCACCGGCATGGCGGATGTAATTACAGGGGAACGGCGAGTAAAATGAACGCTGATGTCAAACCTGGGTGATGTAGGTACGAACCCCAACATTAACATGGCTCTGCGGTAACCGTTAGCGCGCTGGTTTTAGCCGCAAACAAAAGAAAGATGAATTGACGAGCTGCAACAATGTAAAGCCAACCATTTTCTACATTTTGCAGGCTTATTCCAAAATGGATAATTGGATAATAGCTATCTTCTCAGAATCCTACGCACAGCAGCCCATAATGACAACATGAAAAGTTTTTTTTTTTTTTTTTAAGATTTTCGAAAATTTTTGAAATAAAAATAAGACAACAACAACAACAACTGAGGAATTACATGTACGCAAACATTCAGAGCCTTGGCTTTCTCTACTTTGTTGTGATGTACTGCACATTTGACAGAAATTACAGACTCAAGTCCTTTTCAATATGGTGCCAAAAGCTTGGCCCACTCCTCTTTGCAGCATCTCTCAAGCTCCATCAGGTTGGATGGGAAGCATCGGTGCACATTTTCAAATCATCTCACCAGAGATGTTCATTCGAATTCAAATCTGGGCTCCGGCTGTGCCTTGGCTCTGTGCTTGGGGTTGAAACATCTGAAGTCCAGAGTGCTCTGGAGCAGGTTTTCATCCAGGATGTGTCTCTTCATTGCTGCTCTCATCTCTCCGTCCACCCTAACTAGTCTCCCAGGCCCTGCCGCTGAAAAAACATCCTCACAGCATGATGCGGACACCTCCATGCTTCACTGTAGGGATGGTACTGGCCCGCTTTACTCGACACGTTAACACAAACACAACACCTGTCATTCCCAGTTGCCTCATTGGACCAGTGATTTTGTTTCTCATGGTCTGAGAGCCCATCATGTGGATTCTTTTGTTAAACTCTAGTCTGTGTGCCATGTGTCTTTTACTAAGGCGTGGCCGTCCAGTCACTCTACCCTGCAGGCCTGATCGGTGGATTGCTGCAGAGATGGTTGTCCTTCTGGAAGTTTCTCCTCTCTCCACAGAGGAGCTCTGGAGCTCTGGTGGAGAGGCCATCATGTTCTTGGTCACCTGCCTGACCAAGGTCCTTCCGCCCCTGCCGGTCACTTTAGCTGTCCGGCCAGCTCTAGTAAGAAACCCAACTTCTTCCACGTACGGATCATGGAGGCCACAAAGGAAATGAATACCTCCATCACACCACAGGATGTATAGAAGCACATTTAGCCTCGGTGCAACCAAAATATTTAGCTGTCAGATGGCTTCAGGGCTCATATTAGAAGACAATTGGGCAGACAGCGAAATGATGGATAATACAGAAATCAATTTAGAGTATTTTCATTCTGATAATGCATTCGCACATGGCCATTGCACCACAAGGGGAAACACAGCTGGCCACTTGAGGAGCCACAGAGAAATAGAATGGAAAGACTGAAACGCCTTCAATCAGCAACCCCCCGCCCCTTTCAGCTGCTAGCATAATACTGTTGGGACAATGCTGTTTACAGTTACTCAAGTTCAGGATATCAAGTCAACCCTTTAGCTGGGGATTCCTGACTCAATTTGGATTCTGGATATGATCAGTCTTGAGGGGGAGACATGTTTTCAGTCGCCAGTGGAAGGGGATGGGCAACATACTTCTGTTTCAATTGACTTTTTCCCAAGATAAACACGATTTATGGCACCCAAGTCTTAACTACAGTGGAGGGTTATCATTACTTTAAACCACAAAAAAGACAGTTTGTTTATATTGTTTGACACCCTTGAACTACAAATCGTTACTTGTTCTGAAAATGTGGCTTCGCTAAAGGTTTGGTTGTATTTCACACGAACGCCTGTTCACAGGCGAGGGAAGGACGAGAGAAACTGCAATGACAAAGGAGCAAGTGAAAGATCACCTTGGCCGTCGGAGGAGTGTGTTGACCTACCAGGAAGAATTGCTGTGGGCCAGGAGCCATGTTTAAACAAGCGTTGGAAGACAGCCAAACACACATCTGTCACCACGTCATCTAATTATTGTTTTCTTCTGGCAAGAAAGTGGCATCCACTGAGGGGCTTTTTTTTTTTTTTTTTTTTTTTCCAGAAAAAAAAATGTGGTTACAGGAACCAGAAGGTAGGAATAAAGTTATATATTTTTTTTCCCGCAAATCTTTCCTCCATCTAATACAGCCGTATCAGTCTTTTCCATCACTTTCTCTAGTGGACTGAGTCATAGGGCCCATTTTAAAACGCTGACAGAGAGCTCAGATCACGTAGCAATGATTATGGGTTCTAGGAACCAACACTGACCAACTTCCTAAGTTACATACAAACGTCATACATAGACCAGCCATATCTCAGATAAAGTTGCTGGTCTGAGTATACAGAGCATTTCTGTTTCAGTAAATGACAGTTGGTTGTACTTCTTAGACATTTATATTTCATGGGGTTTGGATTTGGCTTAACCGGCCCACTCAAAAACAGGCCGTGACAGTTTAAATAGACAATTCATTTAAGAGACATTACTTTGGCATGATTCATAAACCGTAAATGTATTGCCATGGTGGCAGACTAAATCATTTTGCCTCACAAAAAGCCATCTTCACTGGTGCCTGTGACAATAAGGTAAACACTTTTCGGAGAATAAACCACAACGTTTTACTGCTGAAATCAGTGAGGTACATCTGCTTTTTAGTCTCTTTGACGTCATGCCTCTATATGAGTAGGTGGAGGAACACCTGCCTTTATTATCACACTGCAAAGGATGTCGCGCTTACATTTTGAGGCAGGACTATAAAGTTTCTTCGTACCTCAGTACATGTAGGATAAACGGTACCAAGAATATCCTTTAAAAGTATGTTGACGCCCCACCGGCAGAGTACTCATAACTCTGAAGGAGAGAAAGTTCCCAGATTCAATTCATGTTAATATACACCAGGGTTAATATACAGAGTTCAGATGATACTTACACACGTGTAGCTTCTCGGCCCTTCTGTGCCACATTGTCTTTCTGCTCACGCTCACCAGTATTGATTTTAAGAACTATGTATGCCAAGTAGTTCCATTCGGTGTCATGTCCCATCAAGATTTTTACCTTTTAGTTGTACGCAATACACTCTTACCTCTCTGCGATGACATTTCAACTTGACATGAATGGACCACTAAATTAAGTGACTCAATGACAGCTTTTATTCAAACAGTCCTCTTTCTCATGCGGTTCACATTCTGACACCATCTCACCGAGACGCCAAACAAAAAGGTCGCGTGACAATCGATTTAGACGTTGACCCACCACTTTGTCTCAATCCGCTGTTTGAGATGAGGACATTACCACTGCATGCTTCTACTTCAGCTGTCGGCTAATGGTATAATATCCCTGTAGCCTCACCATTTGACTTTCTCTCTAAATTTCACCTGAATCTCAAATATTCCCAAACTTTTAGTGAGAATTGTAGGCATTGCCTTTACTGCTAACAGTCGTTTCCATTGTTACTGACAATAGGTTTGCGCCAGCACTCATCAGCCCACAGGTATTTTGAGACCTTCTTCTTTTATAGTTGTTCCAGCAGATATTTATTTTTTCTCGCTTGTTCACCAAATCTAACGATAAATGTGTTATGATTTTTTTATTTATTTACTTATTTATTTCGATTACCAAGCGACTTTGGGGGCAAACAAACACAAACTGATTCATGCCTCACTTGAAGTTATTTTAGTTTATTTTTTTCCCCCCTTTGCCTCGGACATGCTCAGGGCAGCGGTTGGCTGATAGAGATGAGCAGAGAAGTGTCGCAGACATCAACCTGGGCGACTTCAAACATTGTTATTTCCACTCCATATCCTTCAAAGCGGCATAAAGGGGTCCAGAGGGACGGGCGTGAGTGATTGAACAGCAAGCCGCTCTCCCTGCAATCTGTCAGCTGTTTGCCCGTCCTCCCAATTGGGAGTGCAGTGATCAGTCAGAGCCTTAACACTGTGATTAGGTTAGTCTTTTTCATTATCCTATTTGTCAAAAGGGTGACAATTTGTATGTGTCTGGGTACAGACGAGTCCATTCATTCAGCTGGCCATTCATTTGCATCCCTTTCTGTTTGCTTCTCCTCGCCGTCCTTCTTCCTTTGTTCCTCTTCACTATGACAGTATGCAGCCGTGTGCATTATCCTCAATTAAGCCAGAGGAAGAGTGTTACATTGATTTCTTCCTCATTTTTTGACTCAAAAGGATGTTCCCAAAGTCACTGAAAGATCAATTCTCAGTTTCAGAGATGGGCGAGCTTTTAAGAGTTAATGCTAGTCAAATCAATAATAACAATGCAAAAAAAAAAAATAAAAAATGTTTTTTTTTCCCCCGCTATGAGGTAGCTGCTGCTTTTCTTCACCGAACTGTTAGACCGTCTGTGTTTTATTGCCAATTATGTACCATCTTGTGCAGCAATCAACAACCAGGGTTCATTGTGGTCCACTGAACACAGATGAGGTGATAAAACATCCCTGCAACTAGAGAAACTTGCAGCCGGGGGAGAGGAGGAGGGTGGTGGTGGTGGTGGTGGTGGTGGGTGGGTGGGGTAATCTGCCTCAGAGATAATGGATTATAGATTCAATTTATTTTTCAATGTAAAGTGAGTAGACAAGGCGGGGCATGCAAAGAAGATGACATCCAGTCTTAATTGACCATCGGTGGGGATGCTCACCAGTGCATGGAGGAGAGCATCAAGGATGCAGCTGTCCTCAGACTTGCGGCAAGTGTTTAGTCTTTCATTGACACCCCCCCCCCCCCCCTCCGCTCCCACCGTGCTCACTCCTGCTCTGTTATTCCTTTCTTTTTTTTTTTAACCAGCACGATTACAAATGTGTCATTAACTCGCCATGCTACATTCACTTCATATTAAGTAAATACAAGCTACAAACTGGAAACGTTGTCCATATTGGGCCCCTGGGGAAACTTAAGTGCATCCAGTGGTCTTGATTAGGTTGATCCGGCACCAAAGCAAAACGACACCTCACTGAGCCTTCCTCACTTCCACACTGACTTGGTATTTAATAGCCATTGAGGTAAAAAAAAAAAAAAAAGAAAAAGAAAAAAATGCTTCTGTGTTAAACCAGAAATGTGTGCTATGCAGAATTTCAATTAGCAATGTGGCCTTCGGACGACAAGCACGTCTTTTCAGATCCATGTAACATAAAGTCTAGTGGGGATAACGCAGCATGTCAAACACCCACGACTGTAAAATCTATCATTACATGGACATTTTAAAATGTCTCTTTCGGCTAGTTCATATAAAAACATTAAGTGCAACGAAAAAAAAAATAGAGACTGCGTTACTTGCAGCTGTATCAGATCTGCACCATATTTTCTCATCCAATCTTTATTTAAATTGCTGAAATACAGACAAAGGCATTCTCCATTAAATAATTTTCAATTTGATCCGGAACTTTCTCCAAGAGAGGCAGATTAGATGCACACCTCAGCTCTTTTTAAACAAAACTATCATCCATAGAAGTATTTTACCGAAACCAGGTTATAACCAGTTAAGAGCTTTGGATGTGATTGGTTATGAATGCCAGCCATGCTAGTCAGATACGGAAGCTAGCATTTCAAATCTAACTGGTAAAAATTAGAGCTTTAATTGCTGTTAGTAGCTGCGTAGTTTGTTTAGATTAGCTTATCTGTTTTTGCTTGGACTGATCTTCTGTGTCATTACGTTCGCTCTACTACTGCGTCGGCTTACCTCTGGTGTGCCGAACCAGTCTATCCCAATCAATGGATTTTCAATACCTTTTCTGCTCTGACCACCATGGAAACGATGAACCAGCGGTGCTTGTCTACATTCTCACCAATCCCTCCAGTCACCCCAGAACCTGGCAGCTCCTGGTACTCTGATACTTCCTCATATGAAGAACTCTTTTGGCTGTTGGTTCATCTTAAATTGTTAATTTTCCTCAAATTGTTTTTATAGCACCTTTCAGAGCCAATTGTTTAAATAATTCACATCTTTCCTTCACAGTACTAAATAACAGCCAACCAATGCCTTCATTCAGCCACTGTGTTCAGCCAGTGTCTACCTGTGTGGATACCTGTGCACGGTTCAAAAACAGCTCGCCTTGGCTTCCATCCTCCTCAGGACCCCTTTTAAATCAAATAAGAAATCAATCTGCAGCTCAGAGCTTTAATCCAGAAACAATATTTATTTGCAAACTTGAGTTTGCCACATGTCCTACTCTATCAGAGGGAGGTGCTATACCTGCCGTTATTAGTAGCAATTAAAATACTTGCTTAATGTTTTTAATGACTACAAGCCATTAAAGTAAGAGAGCTCACACTGTTGAGTTCTCCTTTTTTTTTTTTTTTTTTTAAATCAAAATCTTTTAATTAAAGCTAAAGTTGATGGTGATAAGACTGCAGACGCTGGGCTTTCTCTCAGGCCTTTCACGCTTGTCTGTCTGACTGACTTGGTGTCGGCCTGTCTGTCACCTTTTGTTGTTTTTCATCAATTCAGCCGCTTTGCCTCTGAAAGACAGTGGCTGCCGGGATTGGCGGAGAGCTAAATTGCTCAGTGCGAGCTCAGTCACGGCTCAGCTCTCCTTGAGATAATGAAATGACAATTAATGGGAAAGCTGTTGCAAGTCGCTCATTTGTTCGCTTGGTAGAAGAGCAGCTGCATGGGAGACGGACAAAAAAAAAAAAAAAACCCTGCTGCATTTATGACAGACTCTGGAAACTGCCCAGCAATCATTTCTCTTTTGTTTTTTTTAAACAGCAGTTTATAAAATGCTGTAAATCCATACATAATCCATACACCGCAGATGAATGGTGAGGCACCAGAGCGTGAATGTGACTTAAAAAAACAACAACAACCTTTTAAACAATAATTCTGGTTTAAACAAAGACAAAAAAATAAAGAAAAATTTTCAACGCAGTATATTTACAATAACATCATACTCCAATTAAAGGGCCATATTGTGATGAAATTACGCTACATATATGAGAAATTGTCATACAAGGGTCAAGCCAACACCCATCTTCTCTGTCTTTCACTTTCATGTTTCCTCAAATTGCTTTTAGGCTCATCTGCGTTCCAATTTGACGGCGACACTTGCTGTCCTTCATATACTGAGCAATGTACGAAGAAGAACGCAGTCACACAGCAACTGGTGTTTACACGGCAATTTTTCCGTACTCTGAATTTGTGGGCATGTTGGTGTTGAAAGCTTGCTGCACATGTGCACACACTCAGTGTCCTTGGCTGCGTCAGGTCAGGAGTTCAGACGAAGAGGAAGCTGCGCCGCTATACCGTTAAAAAGTTAAACCTCTTATTTACCCGGTGAACCGAAGTCGTGTTATTTACCATAGCCAAGGGCCAAACTGCACAGAGCCACCGAGCCCTGCCTTACCAGAGTCCCTGGCCGTGGCAAGAAAAAAAAAAGATTTCCTTGTAAAGAAATGGCAGAAGCAAACCCTTGGGGCCTCTAATAAAATGTCTAATATGTGCCGTGAAGTGAAAATTCCAACCCAGCCCAAAACCACAGGAAAAGAAGAAAAAAACAATACAATAAAGACAATTTCCACTTAATTTCAAATTGCAGATGTTCCCCACTGATCTAATTCTCTCGAAGGTAATGAACTTGTTTATCTCAGCAGAAGTGGAAACTTTCTCATTCAATTGGAAATGTACGAATATGCCGTTTTGTGTACGTGTTTGCGTCCCCCACGGGAGCACCTTCACGTTTTTCTCTTTATAAACGCACTTAATTTAACTTGAGGGAAAAAAAGAAAGAAAAAAAAAAGCGAGTATGACATGAAATTACATCATCTGTTATTACGCTGGTGGGTAATGTGATAAAGCTGTGTAATCCAGTTAGCAAAGTCCCTGTTTGCATGGCTGATCAAGCTAAGCTCCTTGTGGCTGCATTACAATACAAGTGCTCAGTCAACTACATGCAATTAAAAGTGAGCAAAGTCAATGCAGGAATAGGGGGATGCCCATCCCCCCTCCCCCAACTCCTTTACCTGGTATCGGTTGGCTTTGGCGAGCTCCTGGTTGGCTGATTCCACATTTGACGACGCAGTTTGGATGTAGTCCTCAATGCTGTCTGAGGAAACAAAGAGCGCACCGTTGGGAATCTCTCACATTTAATTTAAGCATCTACAACAATCAGATTTAAAAAAAAAAAAAAAAGACAGAGAGTTTCACTTGCGTGTCAACTGTAAGAACGACATTGCATAAGTGATCAAATTTAAGCAACATATCTCATCCTACCCCTGTTTGGACTTTCATCTATATTTTTCACCCCTCTATCTCTTATCAGTCAAAAAAAAAAAGATTTTGAAGCGGTTTATTGATCCCAAATTAATTGTAGATCAGAATTGAGCTTTTAGAATAAAAGGAGAAGTTGTATTTCAGAATAAAACACACACACACACACACACACACACACACACACACATAGATAGATAGATAGATAGATAGATAGATAGATAGATGGAGAGATTTTTTTCACTTCAGTTTTTTTTGTATGTGTTGTTGGTAGAAATGTCATATATCAGTTAAGATACATATTTAAATGATTCTTCATGTACAATTCCATGGTTCAATAGTATAACATAACAGTGTCAATCATGCCTCGTAGTCGTGTCAAAACTGAAATAATCAAGCAGTCTGAAATTTTACATTGTATGTTGATATTAACACTGCTAGTTTCAACATGTCCTTCATTTATTTGGCAAAGGTTATCTTCAAAAAATGGTTATTTACTGTCACTAAAATGCAGACTAATATACAACCTACATTTGTCAATTCGATGAACCATTCCTTTAAAGCTGATGTGTGTAATGTTTCCATATTTTGAAGAAGAAACAGCGGTCACATTTTAGATTGCAGCGTTTTTTCACTCTCCCTCCCCCTCGTCCTGAGTTTGCCAGTGAGCTACAGCAGCCTGCGCACCCAAACCTGGGTATCTTCTGCATTGGTTTATTTGAGGACGTGAGCAGTCAACCTAATTACGAAACACACTGTCAGGCAGCTGGATTGTCCGCACCAGGCTTCCTAAAAAATATGGCGGTGCAAGATGTGTGTGTGTGTGTGTGTGTGAAAGAGAGAGAGAACTGTTCTACGGGTAGGAAAACCAAATAGTAAAGGTATTTTTTTCTGTCCGTCTCCAACAGAGCGTTGTTCATTTTGTTATATGCAAATTACATATTTTCCCAACTGGCCATTGAAATTGCGCGTCTCACTAAGGAGCTGGCAACTCTGTGAATTTCTTCTGAAAGCAAAGTGCAGGCTGCGATCCAAGCCTGCCTGCCCTTGCAACCAACAATAGCAGCAGCCGAACCGTCTTCCAAACTCAAACTTAGACAAAGCTAAAAAAGCAGGACATTTTATCTCTGCTGCGAGCCGTGTATGTTCTGCCGCCACATTAAGTAGTTCAGCTGCTACGCCACATTTGGTTGTAATGCCTCTTGGTAGCCGAAAATGATGATGTCAGGCTGTTTCCTATTTTTTATGATAAGCTAAGCTAAAACCGACTGACGCCTGTGCTGTGATTTATCATCCTATCTGACTTGGGGCGGGGGCGGGGGAGGGGAAAACCACACTTAGCGAGATGGAAGAGAGTCTGTTCAATGGAAGTGAGCAGTCCGAAATGTACACGACCGCCAAACGATTACGCACATGTATTTTTTTTCTTCCACGAGGCCAATAACAATGGGAGTGCCCTCGGTTGTTTTGCTGTTGTGAGAGCAAAATGCAGCCAATCCAGAGATGTGAAGAGGGCCTCTCGCTGCCTCGTGTCGTGAGTGCTTTTGATAATTACGGCACCACTCGAGCCTCGTCGAGAATTAACTTTTGATCTTAACAAGAGTGGGAGGACGGATGCTGTTAGGCTAGCGCGGCTACTCCTTTGTTGACTTAAGAGAATGAAAGCGTGTTTGGACACAGCGGCTTCCGACAGAATCAGGCTGAGTTCAGGACCGTTGCATTATTGCTCTCACTCAAACTGTGCTCTTTTTTATTTATTTTTTTTTATTTTTTTCGGTCCTGCCTACTTATGTGGTGCTTTCAGCTTGAACATTGTAATGCCCCTGTCCTTTTAGATATAATCACTCTTTGTTTTTGGTTAGTTTTAAAAACATTTTTTTTTTTTGTTTCAAAAATATAAGATAAGAGAACACACAAAACATACAAAGGTCTTGAGACTGCTTATTAGGGACCGAACCCAAGCGAGAACCTCTTGTATTTGTAATGTTTCTTGCCATTTATTTTTCTTCTGACACCTTTTTGAATTTAACCCCCAAAGATACAGCAAAATTGACCATTGACAGAAAGCCAAAGACTAAAAAAATATTTAAAAAATATTCTACAACAAAAAACAGGAAGTCTGTAAGGTTCCAGCTTAATCCAAGCACTTCAAGGTTTATTTTTTTGTTTTTTCCACTCATTTTAGAGGCCGTCATACTATTACTATTATGACTTTAGGGCAGAACCGACTGAATTCACGTGGCTCATTTATACAGAGAGGTTCTGTCCTGGAATAACTTTGGTTAAGTTTGGTCTCAGTTTGCTTAATTTCATGGACAGGAATTCTTAAAAAATGGTACAAAGGAAGTTGGAGACTTACATTTGTCATCACAACAATGATTTGGTAACAAAAAGGCTGCAAGAAGATATTGCTCTCCGAATTTTTTCTTTCTCTGGCACTCTTAAAAGAGAGCAAATTGTTAAATTGCACTTAACTTACCACTGAAAACACTGAGGGGCTAGCAGTCGATACTGTATAGTGAGTAAATCTGTAGAACAGCTGAAAACGAGGCCACTTTCCTGCCTCCATGATGTTTTACCACCACACTCATCACCTTCATTTCAGAAGCCTTTGGCTTTGTCGCGAATTTCACCATTACACAACTCCATCACAGCATTGTTTAGGCCTGTGTCTTTGACTGAGAAGTCTGTTTGGACATTATTTCATAACAGTGACTTCTCTGGGGAATACACTGGCGGAGGAAGACATGGCTCGTGGCAGATTTCTGACCTAGCAGAAGAAAAAAAAAAAAAAGCCTCTGTATCTGGCCTACATCTGTGTGGTGAGCATTCACTCTGTTTGGCCAAGCCTAAAAATCACTGCAGGGTGTGAAGACTCATTTACAGATGCCAGGGTGTCTAAATGGATTTTCTCGAACAGCACTATTTGTATAAACCCAGAGCAATGTTTGCTCCTCATCAAAGTGTCTCGCGAGCCGAGCAGCACTGCTGAGGTTAAAAAGTTTTGTTTTGCCCCCAGAAGTTTTGTAGCTTGCGTTTGTTAACGAAGCGCATCGAATTAAAACACTGTCACAAGGGTTATCTTTGCTAATTGCGACTATGCAAACAAGATTCAACACACAAACAAGCACCGACAATGAATATCTTACCTATGGCTTCTCCTTGCTCGTGCACCATGCTGCCTAGATCCCTCATGATTTGACTAACATCCAACATGTCCCTCTGTGGAGAAAATGCAGTGTCATATTAGGTAACCACTTTGTTATGTTGTATGTAATTTGAAATTATATATATATACATATATATACATATATACATATACCTGTATATATAAAATTACATGAAAACTAAAACAACTTCACACACACACATATATACAAATATACAGTATATATACTTTAATTCAGGTAATACAAATATTGGTTTTACATTCATTAAAAAAAAACAACAACAAAAAAAACTCAAATGTATGCCCTGACTCTGAAGATCTTTGAACCAGAGTAACTGCAACCACAAACCTCGGTACTGTGTTGCTTGGAAATGGAAGCATCTGTTCAGCGCTCATTATCAAAGATTAAATCAGGGATTTCTTGCAGACTGAAAGCTGTTTTGCAATCAAAGTGTCAAACTGCAGCCACATGGAAATTCCCCTATGTCTGTTTAATTAACACGTGATGGCTTGCTTTTAATTCAGCTATATACCGAAAGTTAAAAAAAGAAAAAAAAAGAAAGAAAGAAACGAAACAAAAAAAAAAGAAAAAAAAGTGAAGAACCAGTTGAGTTTCTGTTCAATTATTTCTTTGTCGGGGCACCGAGCAAATTGGTGCAGCTATGGTTGACCGCAGCTAATTCTCCACAGTCTCACAGCTTTCGGTCTGCTCTTAGTGTTTCAGCTCACGGCAATATGAAAGCTTTGGAAACCTGCGTCTATCTCCTGCTCACAGGTCCCCTTCCCTCCTCCCCTCTCCATTATGGCTCTGTGCAATCACAGCTGCGTTTGTATAGCAGAACCCAGTGGGCCATCCATCACAGGTGGCAGGGATTGCTCTGGAAACTGGCAGCCATGCTGCCACTTGGCAAAAAACCCCAAAACATTTCAATAGAGCCAAAATGGCCTCTGGCATTGTGGTGGTTAGACTTTCTTTTTTTTCCCCCTCCATTTGTCAGCGGGCACCTCTGTCTATCGCGTTGTAATAGAATGACAAATTTATTTTACCTGGAAAAGTCCTGGACAATAAGGGCTCATTTCATCATGAAAGACAGTGCGCTGTGTATCCAATTAAGCAAATAGCACGTGGAGGTGAATGCGCTGAGAGAGGCGCACACGGCGCAAAGGCAACGATGTAATGGGCTGGGACCCTCGCCTGAGGGCTGAGTGGGTGGCCAGGCTTCAGGCCAATGCTGTGCCCTTTTCCATATTTCATGGGCTTTAAATTCTGCTCATGGCTAATCTAAAAGCCACTGGTTATTGGCTGTCGCTCGGGGTCCAGGACAGAAGATTTTCAATTACGTCTCCAATAACGGCCTTTCTACAAGTTGTGCTTTGTTGACTTACCACTGGCACTTTTGGGCGGTGAAGTCACGTGTTGGTGGGAACACCCATAGGGTGTCCTTCGTGACATTATGACAAGTACGCAACACATGTAATCATTGGAACACCTGCACTAAAGTGAAGACAATCAGGTGCTGTAAAAGAAAGTAACATGGCTCGTCCACGGCATGTACAGTAAGTATCTCGTTCCAACGCATCCCAAAGGTGCTCCACTGGTTTGACTGTGACGACCATTGGAGACCCTAAACCCCTTGCCATGTTCAACTAACCCAGTGGTTCTCAAACTTTCTCTGTCACGCCCCACTTTGGAGGAAGAAAATGTATCATGTGCTCTTTTCTTCTGCTTGAGCTGATCTGCTTGATGTTTGAATGTGTTGCCAATCAGAGTTTGCCTTCTGCATACCTCAGTTTTAATGAAACTACCCTCCTCTGACATCCGGCAGGCGTCAACAAGGCAGCAAGTGATCAAGCAGATCACTTAATGTTTTCCTTTTGTTCCCCAGCTTCCTTTCTTGGGAAACTAGATGGTTTTGGTGTGCATATCCCTTCAGATCTGCAGTAACCAACAACTTTGACATATCCAAAGCTAAATAATTGTGACCTTTTCCTCTCCATTTTCAGTTGGAACTTCAGGAGGTTGTCTCAACCATGCCTACATGCTTAAATTCTAAGAGTTGCTTGCTGCGTAACTGCCTTCATTGACATTTCCAGGCAAACATCAAGTATTTGAAAAGCTAGATAATGTCAACAAGTCTAGCTGGTGTGATATGTGTGCCATTATATCACAGGTAGCATGTTGCCTCGCTCTTCAAATTTCACGAGCAAGCCAAGTGAACTCTGGACCCCCAGCTTCTTTGCAATGAGTCATTGTCTATCTTCTACACTTATAGAAAATGCTTTGTGATAGGTGAGCACTTTCTAAAATCAATGTCAAGGGGAAAAAGAAAAAAAAAAAACCACCTCAACATGTACGTTTGACTGACTGACCCTGAATACGTGTCAGGTTCAAGTCGCAGCGCTCCACGTTTGACCCCAACCTCTGCGCCACTGCAGGGGATTTGTGCAAAATGAACTTCCTGTACAGAAATCAATAAAGTGTCACCAGGACTTGACAAATAAAAGTTGCCGGCAGTGCTGATGCTCTCCTCCGCTGTACCGCTGATGCCAACCGTCAGTCTGTGACTGTGGGTAGCAGTGTGACTGATGAAAAGAACTCGGCTGAACAATCTGTATATTTTCATATTTTAAGACTTAAGTGTCAAAGTCACGTTCAGACATCTGTTTCTCCTGCAGGCAGGGCCACGGCAGAGGCAGCCCAAGCACAATTAACTGCAAATAGGTGAATGAATGAATTGGAGAAACACTGGGCTCCTGGCAGCAGCTGTGTTCACACCTCTATCACAATGCTTTATGGCTCACTTTCCGCAGGTCAGAGGGCTCAGTGTGATGCTGGCTAAAACAAACATAAGGTATAAAGCAAGATACTACAGCATGGACCCAAGACTGCGGAAAAGGATGAGCACATAATGGATGCTCCCGCTCCGCCTTGTATACTGTATATGGCCATGGATGGATGTATGTGTGTGTACTGGACAGCCATGTAAAATATCATACAATACACAATAAATTATACAATATATACATATATTATATGTGACAGACTGTCAAACTGAAGTAGTACTGCATTTATAGAATGAGATACATGAACTGAACAGATATTGGTGAATATATGAAAATGCTAAGCTTTCCTGTGTGTGTGTGTGTGTGTGTGTGTGTGTGTATGAAATGTTTCTGGGTTTTTTTCATACCGCTGTACTAACCTGTAATCTACATCGCAAACTCAAATATAAATTGCAATTTAATCCTCCCTACCAGAACATCGCTTTTATGTTACTGACATATTGTCCCATCCAGGCCACAAGAAAATTGAGAAAACTTGAAATTGAAACAACCAAT
Source organism: Nelusetta ayraudi (assembly GCF_046127955.1). NCBI lineage: Eukaryota > Metazoa > Chordata > Actinopteri > Tetraodontiformes > Monacanthidae > Nelusetta > Nelusetta ayraudi. The sequence continues at coordinate 2,195,523 of NW_027466113.1, forward strand.
TCATCAGAAAAAAAAAATATATATATATATCTGAAAGCAATATATGAACAAAGTAAAAAACAAAAATAAAACGAAAGCACCCAGAACCGATGTTGTGGATGAAAGTCCAATGTTAAATGGTATTCCATTTATTTGTTGACAACATGCTCCCGGAGGGGATTTCCAACTTATTTGTTGTACGTAACATGACTCTTCGAATGTTTCACTGTTTTAAGGGGGGTGGGGGGGACCCAGAACAGTATCAACAACAACAACACATACCCCGGAGGCGTACGCTCTACTCCAACTACTCCAACGTGTAGGGAAGTAGTGAAGTGCCCCAGACGGTTTTTAAATTGAGTAAAGAACCTTCTCGAAAAACATCTGAGCCTTATTATCGCCTTCTTTTTTTTTTTTGCCTCTCTCACATGAATCATGCATATTAGCCATATACAATGAATATACACACAGGCTCGCGCACACACAAACACACAAGCGCACGCACGCACACACTCACATATGAATGCCAACGATAAAAAACATGCATGTAAACATTTTGAGGATACAAACAACTATGTGTGAACGTCTCCTCTTACACCTGTAGAGGGAAGTGTGGCACAGCAGAGTTCCACTCTCAGCCCTGTCAGGGTGAAGCTGCTTCTGCATTAAGAGCAGATGAAGCACGCGAGACAGCCAAGTGTGTGTGTGTCTGTGTGTGTGTGTGCGACACTTGATGTCACACCGTGGTGAGGTTTCGTCTCGTCTTGGGGTTTTGTCTCGTCATTTCCTGTTTTATTTTGACAACTTCCTCTCATTTCAGATCACAACCTCTCCCCATGTTCCACCTGTTCGTCTGACCCAATTACCCATTGTTTCCAGCTGTGCCTTGTTACCTTGTGTATTCAAATAGTCTGCGTGCCCCTTGTCTTGTGCCAGAGTGTCTTCGGCTGTCACAGTCTTAAGATGCCACAGTAAGACGGTTGTGCCGCGAGGGCGGGTGAGTTTCTGTTAATGCTAAGGTTTGTTATTAGATTAGGATTTTGTTTACTAGTTAGTCATTTCCTCCTTGTGAGTGATTTTTTTTTGTTTTGTTTTGTTTTGTCAGAGTAGACCTTTTGTTAATTCGTCAGTCTTTATCCTCTTCGTGAATGATTTTTTTTGTTTGTTGTTAAAACCTAGATTTGTTATTAGAGTACACTTTTGTTAGTTAGTCAGTCCTTTTTCCTCCATGCGAGTGATTTTGATTTTGTTGTCAGCTTGGTGAGAATAGGATTCTTCTAGCCTGTTTATTTGAGCTCTCTGATCTGAGGAAAATTGCTTGTGAAATAGATTTACTTGTTTCTCTGCGTCTGAGTCCTGCCTCAAGTCCCAGCCTGACACTTGAACGCCGTTGTCGTTCAAGTTCCCTTTAAAATAAAAGCATGACTAGTAATGAAGTGAGTGTTTTATTTTGCATTTCCTAAATAACTAAAACTTTAAGTCCACACTTGGCTAGTGAAGGATGATGGTCTCCTGTTGGTCACATAAAATCTTGTGCCTGCGAGATTTTAAGGCAATTTTCACACCTCGTTGGCTCCGCAGAGTTACTTGGAACACTTTGGAGTCCCCTCTCTTCACTTCATCTGCTTCTATTGGCTGAGTAAGAGCTCGGCAATCGGAGCGAGACCGCGGCACAAAGACAAAGTGTCTCTCCGCACCCCAAACAACGCTTTCCCTGAACTCAAGACTGTCATTGGAACTCCTCGGACTCCCTCAGCAGCCATGACTGGAGTGTTTCTTGCAGGACTTAGCCATGTTTACAGTCATTTTTTTGAGACCGTTAATTTTAGGGAAACCTCGAAACGTGTTGACGCAAAGCTGTTGTCGAAAATATCCCTGACACGGGGAACGACTGAAAACGATGTAGTACCTATGCTTGGCCTGGTGTGGCGCTGCGAGTTTACTTCATGAAGACAACGATAGAGAAGAAGAACACCCGGAGCCCGTATTTTACAGAAGTAGCAGCTAGCTAATAACAACAGCGCCACGGAGATGGCAGCAAAGACAGTTCGTGAAAAGACGGTGTGGATAAACGAGACAGCGTTGAACTTCCGCCTCGAGTTACTTTTGAAAACAAAGCCTCAAAGCTACATGATGAGGTTGACTGGGAGTCGTGCCAGTTAAAGTTCGCTGACATTTTGGTTCTTTTTTTTCTTTTTTACAACTTTGCATTATAGCCAGATTGCAGAGATTTCATGCACAACATGGTGCGTGTCCATTCTTGCCAAGCTCCATACCAGAGTTTTCAGTTGGTCCTAGTATTTATTCCATTATCAATTCTCTTTTCATTTTTCCATTTTCTTCTTCTATTAAACTTTGAGGGGAAAAAAAGACACACTAGAAATATAGGAAGTGATTACAAGCCAAGTTGTTGCTGAAGAGATACTGTGGAGGCTGGGAACAGCAGCAGGTTTATCAGAAGAAAAAACAAACCTTTGCACCAAACAAACTCAGTCTGTCATGTTGATTTCCATATCAGGGCAAGTACTGTATATGGAACTGTTCTATGAGGTATTACATGGTACTTCTATCTTCTGTGACTGAGAACTGCAATGGCCTTTCTCAAATCAGACCTTGCTAAAACTAGGTGCAGCAAAATTCCAAATGTACGGCCCCTCTTTAATGATAAAAGCAAGATGGAAAATAATCTACTAAATTGAATCATTAACACTTACTGATCCTTATTTAACTGGCAAAGCGTCTGCAAGGGTGTTACCCTGCCTTCACCCTGAGATGGCTGAGACAGGCTGCAGAATCAAAGCGACCCTCAGTGTGGGAACAAGAGTGAAGGCAAATCAATGGATGGATGATCGTTATTTTCTGCTCAGACTCAAGTGAAAAAGTTCCCCCTGATTCTCCAAATACTCCAAACCCCCTTTTCCTTGAACACTACTGGTTACTTTTTGTAAACCATAAATGTGGTGATAAAGACATTTAGAATTAGAATTTCCATTCGCTCCTTGAAAACCCCTTGTGCGGTGAACAATAGACCCCCTCCATTAACCCACGAGACTCCCTGGAAAACTCAAAGCAAAATTTGTTTCAAAAAGCTTAAAAAAATTTTAAAAAAAGTTAAAATTATTGTTACTAATTATTATTAAAAATGTATTGGAGATCACCTTGTCTAAGATTCAATTTTTAAAAATATACAAGCTGCATGTGTAGGAAATTTAGATTGGTATTGAGTAACACCACCCCAACCCCCCTTGCAGTAGCCAGATACTGTGCGGCATGTGCCGCCTGCGTCGTCATGTACACCGGCCATGGACAGGTTTGGGAGGGGGGGGGGGGGGGCTGGACTGAGACGCGACAGAGCCGACTGACTGGCTCTGTCGCGTCGGTTGTGATTTGACAGCGCTCAGCGATGCATCCGCTCTCCACAGGCGCATTAGTCATGATTCGCTGTCAACACTTGTCACTTCAAGTCCCTTTCTGTTCCCGCCGCGCATCGGCAAATCCGAGCCTGCGAGGGAGGGTGGCGGGAGAGGGGGGTTGTGCTGTTTTTCATATGTGCTGAGCAACTCATTGCATTTCCCAATCAGTCCTGCATATAGATCAGCCTGCAGCCTTGGATGAACTCACAAAATACAAAGCAAGAAGCCCATCTGATCTGATGAGCGTAAACCATGCAGTTTGAACTGTCTAATGATCGTACAGGACCCTGTGTAGACGTTTGTTGATTTTTTATTCATTCATTTATTTATTTTTTAATATTTTTACCAAATATGTTTGTGTAGTAGTGGTGGCGCAGTGCTTAATTCTCCGGCTTCCTCCCACAGTCCAAAAACAGGCATGTGAGGTGAATTGGAAACTCTAAATCAGTTGTTCTCAAACTTTGTCTTTCACGCCCCACCTTGGAGGAAGAAAATTTTTCATGCCCCCCCCCGACAAAAGATAAATAAATAAATAAAAATAAAAATTGGGGCTAGAAGCCCCAAATTTGACGTGGCTGTGTCTTGAGGGATCCCAATGAACCTGCAAGTGGTCCCATGTCTCTAGGACAAAGTTGACTTTTGACCCCATAGACTTGCATGGCATTAATTGATCGAAGTTGTGTATGTGAGTGCAAATGGTTGTTTGTCTCTATGTGGCCCTGCGATGAACTGAACTGAACTGATGAACTGGCCACTTGTCCAGGGTGTCTGACAATGCCTTCGCCCCATGACAGCTGGGATACTCTCCAGAATGCAGAGGAAAGCAGTTATAGAAAATGGTTGGATCTATATTTGTATGGCGTTTTGTGCCTTTTTGTAAAAACATGCAAAATGACTATTTTGTAGATGATATGAATTTGGAAATGATAACATACGTCCATCACCCTGCAACTTGTCTGTTTTCTTAATGCCTTAGGGCTTAACACTGTAGACGCTTATCTTATCTATTCAAAGCTTGAAATGCAGGCAATGCATTAAACGTTGCTGACCTGCTAATTAACCCAGTTCACTTTCTAAGGTAAAGGTTACACTGTATATCTGGTAAATTAATTTCCTGTTGCCCTTGTTTGAATAGGATTCAGCAAAGTGAACTTCGAGGTGACGTGCTTGACTCTTATCTTGCCGAGTGCTGAAACCTCAGACATGACACGGGCAGAAAAAAAAAAAAAGGTGGCCACAGTATAGACATAACATTCGTACGAAATACTAATTTGCTCCCATGAAATATTAATTTGTTCCCGCAAAATAATTTGTTCCCACAAAATACTAATTCATCCCTACGAAATCTTAATTTGTTCCAATGAAATACTAATTTGTGGACACAAAATAAACACAGTGTGTGAATGGACTGCTTATTTGTGGCCACATAATAGTCTGGGGCAGTCTGCTAACGTCAGCTACCCGTTGCAATAAATTACTAAACACAAGTGTCATTAAATAACCATCTAAATGTGGGACACATTAAAAAGTTATTGACACGAACATAACAAGAAAATACATTTACCCTCAGGTCATCCTGATGGCTACTGCAGTTTCAAGGTATTTAGGTGTTATAGCAATTTGGTGGCCACGAATTAGTATTTCGAACACACGTATCTATATTGTGGCCAAAATGTATCCCCCCCATGTTATGGCTGAGGCTCTATAGGAACCAAAGTCTTAAAATGTCCAACTTTATTTGCCTACCAGAAAGATATAACACACGCATAGTTCAACATGCAACCATGGTCAATGTTATGTGTGCAACATACACGATCAAAACCTATGTTTTTACACCGTTATGTCATTAAGCCAGCGGCAACAAAATAATTAAAGGGTAAATAATACAGAATTAATAAAGAACTAGAATAGAAAACAACTCTTCTTTTATTGTGAAGCGAAATTTTGCCCTCACTGACAACGGTTCACGCGGAGGTCTGAAAGAAGAAGAAGTTAAACTACTTATAATCTTGGTTGAGATTAATAAGAAACATGGCGATTTAACGATACACTGGATCAAAGATGTTTGGGGGAGAAAAAAAAAAGTTTATCTGCTGTTTTCTCATTTCCCCCTCATCCCCCATCACACGCGCACTTTGATAACTGTGCTTAATGCTGATATGAAATTCTCCCCACATCTTTCAGAGCCCAAAGGCATTGGGCAACAGGACACAGTGTCACTGCCACAGCAGAAAAAGAAGAAGAAAAAAAAAAACTGTTAAGCAGATTTACTCAAACGCCTACTGGTGAGAAACTGGGGAGAGGGCATCCTCCCCCCCCCCCCCCCCCCCCCCCCCCCCCCGCCCTCACACCGACTGCATCAGAGACATCGCTTTTTTTTCGCCCTTATTGAATAAACGCTTTATAAATGTGAAAATCATGTTTCCTCTCTGGCAGCGGCCCAACAAATGAACTGCCCCTGAATATGGAGCATCAGGACCTGAAGGGCAGCGCGAGGGCTAAACTGCTAATGTACAATGTCAGCTGATAGCCTTCGTCCTATGTTGTTTCTTTTCTTCATTGCCAATTAGGGAGTCAACAAATAGCATTCACTCCTTGGAAAGCGAGTGCATGGGTATATAAGAAAGGTTTGAGAGGAAGAAAGAGAGAATCTTGTGCCAAGAGACCATTCGTCACAGATTACTGGTGAAAGCGAAAGGGGATGGCTGAAGGCATTGACTGACATTAGACCACATAGAATACATTGTACAGAGGTTGCACATTGTTTAGTTGCTTGTGAGCTAGGAAAGTATTTGGTTGAATAGAGGAAAGAGGGAAATTGGTATAAAGGATTACAATTTAGTTTTACTCAGGCGGAGTTTTATAGCATAGAAAAACTGGCACAATGAGTGGGACACAAGTGCTCATGCAGGTTGAAAGTAGAAAGTACTAGATTTAGTTAGCACAAATAAGTCACCCCCCCCCCTGCTCCCATGAGGGGAGTCATGATTTTGGTACATGCAATTTCTCTACTTCCAGCAAAACCCTTTTTCCATCCTCTATAAACTTCCCTTCAGAGGTCCGCTGCCGAGAATGAGCTGTGGGGAGAAGGCTCGCAATTTCAATTTAAACCGCTCAAGTCAGGGAAGGAAGCCTGGAAACTTAAAATAGATGTTAGATTTTGAATCATTTTGCGAACAAAGTGGAATTGTGGGAAACCCAAAAAATAATTGATACTTATTTTTTAGAAGTTATTTTTGAAAATGAAATATTGTAACATTGTTGGCACTGTCTGGATCACATGGTACACAGTGAGTGTTCCACGTGGTCATTTCGTAACAAAACTACGATAAATTGTTGGAGTTTTTCCATTTGCTTGAATTACTTGTTGAAATCTTCGAACATCAAGGAGGAGAAGAAGGAAACTAATGGTCCCCCCCCCCCCCACCCATTCTGTCAGCTTGTGTTTCCCACTGTCCCTGTCTATGTACAAGGGTAAACTCTGTGGACACATTGTCCTTGGGGCACATTGGCATAAGAGACACGCTTTGCTGCACCCCCGCCCTCCTCCACCACCACCACCTCCCCGCCCCTTTTGTAGCAGGCCAGGTGTTGTATTCAGATTCCCCTTGAAAGCCGTCCTCTGTTATGTCCAACTCTTTTTTTTATTTTATAAATTCTTTTTTGATGAAATGATCCTCAGTGCCAAACCATATAAAGTGCGGCTTTGGAGGTGAGAGAATTTGAATTGTGCAGAAACTGCTGCAAAGTCTGGCCACTAACATGCTGACTTATGTCGCTTGTAAAAAAAACATGTGGTGCAATATAACCACGCTCAAGGACAATCTATTTAGTTTCTATTTACTAGACCCCGGGGGGAGATTAGAGTCGTCCAACACCTGAAATATGTGTCAGGAAGCAAATGTCTTCTATAAAAAAAAAAAAACAACTGACTGAAACAAATCTGATTTGCCCATTTGGCACGTTATAGTTAAAACAGCATAATATATTCGGATCATGAAAATGTGGTGTGAATTTGATGGTGTGATGATTTAGAGTTCAACCCGTTCAATTCGAAAAACCCACATGCTGTCACTTGGTGAATTATTTGGCGTAGGATTATCTCAAATGTGGATGTGTGAATACTTGGTGCAACAAAACCCTTTGCCACATCTGTCTCCAGCTTATTTAACTGCCATTTTCATGCTTTCTTGCTGTTTCGACCAGTGATGCCAAACACTGGAACAACTAATATTCTGTAATTTTTGCTATATGAGCGCATGGGGCTGCAGATTCAATCAGGGATCTACCAGCCACCAATCTGGTGGTCTTCATGGATAACCACAGAGTCTGCGCCAGGATGCAAGAAGACGTAGCAGAGGCTGAGAGACCTCATCTAATGGCTTCCAAACCAAGCAAATTCAAACAATTACGAGGAAAAAGTCACTGATCACTTTTATTTTTATGTCAAAAGGCTCACAGATGCCGACGGTTCCAGAGAAACTGGTGAGCATCTTGGTGAACAGCTGTGCCAAGGTCTCCTCATCAGTAGCCCTATTTGCTGGAACTTTTATTTGTTTTTTGTTTTTTGTTTGTTTCATTTACTCTGAACATTTGAAAGGCCTTGGTGCGTTTCCAATCACCCTGGTAACGGCAATTGGTCAACTTCACCGAAAATGCATTTCCTACCAGTGAAAACTACTCAACAAACTACACTTCTGTACATTAACAGAAGAGTGATTTAGATGGCTCTCCCATAAATTTCAGCAATGCTGGAAACACAGAGAACACTGATGAGCAGGAACCTTTACACTCACACAAAAAAAAAAAATACTTTCTGAGAATTTGGTGGAAAAGTGACTCATGCAAGCAACCTGGCAGGCCAATAACAGGACAGCTGGCTAAGATCATTGGATAGATCTCGCCTCTCAATCAAGTATAGAGTTTGAATTTCTCGGCACACACATATTTCCAAGGATGCTTTCCGATGCCATGAGAGTTCCATCAGAACCAAGGAGAACTTGGGAGTACAAGAGGTTGGTCGGTGGTTGGGACTGCAAGGAAGGTTCCGTAATATCAGAACTAACTAACTAACAGAAATATCGGAACAGCGCAATGCTCCGATGCTGATCTTCAGCTCAAAGATTGCAAAGAGAAGGATGAGTGGAGTCACATTTAGTTGGAAGTGAGGAGCACGGCCAATGGAAGGGCAGAAAAACAAGGCAGCAGGGATCCTGGTCATTGCTTACGTGATGGTTATAAACCTTACTTGACTAAAAGGTCACTTTGTTGGGAAAGTATTTGGACAGGAAGTGACACGTGTGGACATAAATACTTGAATTAATTAGATTTTTTTTTCTTTTCAGTTCACTTGGTTTTCATTTTTCACTGAATGCATAGGAAATTAGATTCACCCATATATTCAAGTCGAAAAAAATAAACCCACATAAATCTAAACTGAAAACGTAAAAAGAAGGAATGCAATAATTTACAGAAATAAAAAAGGATGAAGGATGTTATTGTGAAAGCAAATCGACAGAGAAAACTTCCATTGCAGCATTTATTTTTTTGTCGCTTCCCTAACGTTATTCCTCTCCATTATGTCCATTACAATTACATGCACTCTGCACACATATGCATGATGCACCGCATATGAACAATTATGCAAATTAGGCATTACTGAGCGAATGAATGACGGCCGAGAAACTTTTCAGATTGCATTATATAGCCACTTCTAGCCACGCTTAGGACAGCTAATGGCTACTCTCCTTGCTGAGGAGTTAGCCACGATCTGTACGAGTCTAATCCATCCAATGACATCCGCGTTTGGTTGGTTGGCAACTCCAAATTGGCTAGTGCGAATTTGCAGTGCGAATGCTTGCATGTCTGTCTATGTGCCTCCCTCTGTGATGAACTGCTGGACAGGTGGTGAGAGAAAATGGGTGGTCTGCGGATATGGCCAATTAAGCTTCAAAGCACGCACAATCAGGTGTAAATATACAGTATATATATATATATATATATATATGTATATGTATATATATATATATATATATATATATATATATATACATGATGTTGGAAATCTCTTCTTTTAAGTAAAGAGAGATTTGCCAGTTGGCCTAAGCACAGCAGTAAATCCCTCACCGCCATCCCTATCGACTTCACTGGCTCCCACTTAAGTTTCACCTTGTGTTTTACATTTGTTTCAAAGAAAAACTGTCTTGCGCATCACAAATGCAGTGGATAAAGTTACGAGCTCTGCGCTCACTCCGAGGGTTTAAATGGAGCCAAAGGACAATTGGGGAGGGAATTAATATTTCTCATTAATAATTGAGGAGGCAGACGCTAGAAGCTAATGCTGTTTGGGGGGGCCACGGTGTGGAAAAGTTTTGGGAATCCATCACTTAAACAAGCTTAAAAAACACATTAGCACACAAGGTGGTGCTCGAACGACTGTCCTGTCAACGAATGGTTAAAAAAAAAAAATTGCCTTTAAGAGAGAACCTGATGTTCGTCACGGTGACCCCTTCATGACGTGCTGCTGCATCTGCGGCCCAAACAGACTCGACAAAAACCGGGGGGGACTAACCCCAGAAACACCCAACCTCATCCGGCGAGACAAGCTGATAACGATGACAGACGAGAGGCTCTTTACGTCACCTCAGAGAAAAGCGGCGGTGGGACAAAAAAAGAAGAAGAAGAAGTTCGTGGACGGCAAACATTGCTGATTTACTAGCGCGAGAGGACAAAAGGAGGGCGGTCGGTATGGAAGTGAAGAAGCACATTGTCAGATACTATCGCTTCCCCCGCAAACGCAGCCGCGCCGCGTCCCTCGGCACCTGCCCGGGCTCCGACTGCGACACTTATCCACGCTGCGATGACTGAAGCGCGGCGCCAGATGAGCCCGTCTTGAAGGCCCATCCTCTCGTCTGGCCGACTCGGCGCTCGCGCTGAAATGAAGCTGTCATTCACGCCGCGGCTCTTTTCGCCGCGCGTCGCCGTGCGCCTGGAGATTGATGCTCCCCGTCTCCTCCGCTCCCATTTGCCGCCGGGGAGGGCGGGGAGGCCGGCGGTGGGTTTCTGCGGGAGGGATCGGCTGATTTGAAATGTTGATGACGTTCAGACTCCGACGGGGCACAGGGATACATCTTCATTATTCTGCAAAGTGCACCTAAAACATTATCATTAGTCTTTAAAGTGCCGGATGGGCCAACCGCAGCCGGAGCCGCGCTGCCAACTTGGCGCTTGTCATTCCGGAGGCTTCCCGCTGGAGGATGTGTCGGGCTGCTATCTGCTGCTCTGAGATGGCTGCTGCAGCTCGGCGTGTTGGAAAAACATTGACAAAACACGGCGCTCTTCACGCTGTTTCGTGACGACTCAAAGGATTTATTTTATTTTATATTTTTTTTTTTATTTTTTTTATCTTGCCTGCAATCTAGTCTCTGAGCTCGTGGTGATGCGTCTTTGCCGACCTCCCAAAGAAGGTGTTGCAAAAGGCAGTTGAAGGCACTTAAAAGCCCCAGAAGAAGACAAAGTACAGAATCATTCAATGGACACAGATTAAGTAGAGCTTGCACTCAAACACTGTCCACAATAGTGATGAGTGTAGCAGAGAGGAAAAATAGCCAGCAAATACAATCTGCTCCAATTCCAGGTTTTCCAGGTCTTATTGTTCCCAACCACGTCTAATCCAGATATTCAAGGTCTATGTTACATGTTACATGTTTCAGGCAGATAACTCTGAATACTGATTTCCAATCATTTTGTGTTCAAACCACCTGTTTTTAATCCAAGGTTGGTTTACAAATGAGCTACCCCAGGTTCCAAGTTGCCAGCTGTGGCTGCTGGAAACCAAAGAAACATCATCTGTCACTTTGGATCCAAGTCCTGGCTTCCAGCGGTTTCCAATCCTTTTACAAGCTCATCAATCCACTTTAACTATATGTTTTATGTTTATTCCGAACCCCATTAGCCTTAGCGAAGCAGCGGCTACTCTTCCTTGGGGTCGAGATACTTTCAGTTTTACAACACATACACAGAAGCTCCTCCATTTCTTTCCGTCCAGAATCTGGCTATCCAAAATGTCTCCACCACAAGACTCTGAATCACTCCAAGAGCTGTTCATAAATACAATTTCTTGTTAAGTAGTAGTCTTTTGATTTCATTTAAAACATTAGTCATGTTCTTCTGTTGGCTGACATAATTTGGGAGTAAGTTCCACTTTTTCACTGCTGTAAACACAACCGTCTTTTGCCCAGCTGTTCTAGATTTGCGCGAGTTAAAACAGCCTCCAGTGGCATGTCTTATATGTACTATATCCAAACTGATCAGACCTGATTTATTTAACACTTATTTAATATTTAATAATAGACCTGTATAATTATGAATGGCCAATTATCTTCTTATGCAAATCTTGGCTAGATCTATGACCTTAAAAGGAAGCGTACGTGTGACACTCATTGAATACTGTACATTGACCCACACCTACAAGAGAACCAGAACTTGCCCATCTTGCAGGCTTGAAAGAGTTTTCTCCCATCCTCGATAAAATCTCATGAGACATTTATGAAATTAATTCTAAATTATTGAAATGAATGAGTGGCTTCAACAGTTTGGGAACATTATAATTCCAGCCACACTTTCCTTGGGGTGAAGCAACAAACAAGTCTCTATAAGCACCATAGTAATTGGGTGGCATTCGATATCCAGCAGCAGCATGAGGGGACTGTGACAAATACTAATAAGCTTTGGTAAGTGGGAGAAGATGACAGAACCTGCCCGAGTTTGTAGTTACTAACTTGGCGTGTGTTGGCCTCCCAGGAGGAAAGCAAGGAAACAAAAATAGGCAATTTGCTTTTCCTTTTTTCCAACTCCTCCTTTTTTTCTAGCCTGTTTTCAAATCATACATCTCATTGCCTTTCGACTCCAATTTAAAAGTAAATTTAAATGGCATCTCTTTTTCGAGGAAATCTTCATTAAGATGAAAGTGAAAATGAATAATTTTTATTTGAAGAAAAAGTTTGTCAGAACATCTGATCTGAACATCTGTTGTTGTTGTTGTTGTTGTTGTTGTTGTTATTGTTGTAGGTATGTAGTTGGAAAAACTCTCTATATCTAAATCCAGTAGATGAAAAAAAAAAAACAACAACAGATGAGATAGATATATGCAATTAGCAGCGGTCAGTTTACTTACTTCTATCTGCAAAAGAGCTTCTTCCTTCTGGCGAAGTGCCTCGATGTCGGCTTCACTGATCTCAGAGAGCAGAGACTGCTGGCCCCCATCTGAGCCTGCTGCTTCTCCGATCAGCAGACCTTCCTGGAACTGTTCAGTCAAAGGAGTCTGGGGACTCTGTTGGAGCACACACACACACACACACACACACACACACACACACACACACACACACACACACACACACACACACAACATGAGATTTACATTAGTTCAAAAGGCCATTTAAAGTTCCAGTGTGTAAGATTTGTCATGATTTATGATTTTTATATTGGCAAAAGCTTAATATACTGCCCATATATACAGTCATATAAGTCTATACTGGCAGTACTATAAAAAGTAATTTGGTTTTCCTATGTATGTATTAACAATATACATATAGCAAGGGTCTTGCTCCCAGTTAGCCACCATCTTGCAATGCCACATCTAAGGAAACCTGGTGTGGACAATCCAATTGCCTGCATTTCGGAATGAGGGTGAACGCTTGCCTCCTCAAATAAACCAACGAAGAAGAAGGTGGAGGTGTTATTATTCGGGACTGAGCCTCAGCGAAGGCCTGCTCTTTATTATTATTATCATTATTATTATTATTATTATTATTATTATTATTATTATTATTATTATTATTATTATTATTATTATTACCATTATTATTATTAGTCATGTTGCTGTGCATGGTTACTGTGTTACACCTTCCGTGGGTGACTACGCGGCAAATGCGTGATATGAAGGAATGTGGATCAGCGCACAGGAACCTACTCAGGCTGAGTCACTGCAGCGCTCTGTCTACTGACCACGCTGTGAGTCACTTTGCTTCTCGACAAACTCTGCAAGCAAAAGTTCTCACTCCTTCACATATAAATGCTCCGGAACACATTAGCAGCCCCAATCCTAGGGGGGAGACACTTTGAAAAACAATCAGTCTGACACCTTTGTGCACAAGTTCATGCGCTGCGAAAAAGTTTGCTCAGTTTCCCTCGAGTGGAACTGTGATGATGTGGGTGGAAGTGGGTCGATAGCATGGTATTGATCTGGCAAATGCCTGCCTAGATACATATGTATGAAATTCAAAACATCAGGGTGGCTTTCAACATTAGCTGGCCTGAAACTGAAAAAAAATAAAAATAAAAATATATTTTTTTTATATCACAAAATACTGGGTCCTTGTTTGCATTGCCACTGCTGGAGGCAGAAGTATAGTTACACAATATCTGTGCCTCACCAATGTACTGACTTGGTGGTGAACCTGCTGCTGTATATTAAAGATAACGAGAATGACAAAATTGACTATTTAGCTCACAGCAACCAAAGCTTTTCACCTCCAGGTAGTTCTGCCCAGTTGCCTTTGGGGCAATGATTATTATTTTTTTTATTGTACTTGTCAGGAGAAATGTCCAATACTGAAATGATAAGCAGTGATTTTAATGCAAAAAAAAAAAAAATGATTTGGATGCTATATTGCCTTTCCTATATTGTCTCTATACTGAGTTCCATGTGCAATACATTTGTGGTGAATTGCTGCATTGTTCTCAGCATCCTGCAAAAAAAATAAAATTATATATATATATATATATATATACATATATGTATATGTATATGTTAATACATTGTCCATGTGCCACACCAGCGTGGAGACAGATGCAATTATGCAACACAACATGCTTGGTATGATTAATGAGTCAGGCTGCAATTCACAACTTAAGGTAGTCACTTATGGGCAACACTCGCGTTCAGACTGACCGACTGACTCACTTCATGAATGAATTCCATATTTTTCAGTGTTATGTTTCCCATTGAAGGTGGGAAGCCCCGCAATGGAAACCTGAAAAATCATGGCGACAGCCCTGCTCGGGTCTATTCAAGATCCCTTTTATTACTGTTGCTGCCATCTCCATAAAAATCAAATAGAAACAGATCAATAAATCTTTGAAATATTTTTGACTCAGCAATTAAAAAAACTTCAGGATTCAATCACCTGTATCGACTTCTGTCTACTCATTGCCACCCTCATTCAAAATTCAGGCCGTTATGAAACGAATAAAACGAAACACAAGAAAACAAACAGACATATATCTCAAAACACTCCTGATAGTCTGCCGTTGATATTGCAAAACAATAAGTTAATGAAATGCACATGAGCCGGAGAAGATGAATGAAGAGGCTGCAGTGATCTGAGAGAGACTGTAGGAGGCTCGAAAACCTTCAAAGCGGCCATTGTTCCAATGCAATCAAGCAGAGAAATGCTGTCTTATCATCTGCCTCTTTCATGAATGGCGCTGAAACAAAGAGGCGGATTTCAGCCTTCTGCATCAACTCACCTTCCTGTTGTCGGCCTGCACTGGTGGCAGCAAGGCCCTTGAGCGCTCTGCAATTTTCTGTACAGGAGCAGACAAAGAGACAGTGTCTTTTTTTATTGCAACTTTTTTTGTTGTTGCTATTGTTCCTTATTATCCCGCCTGTGTGTGCAACACAACTTTATGGGAATGAAGCTGCCGCATCGTGTCTGAATGCTATTCTTAAAGAATTCATCGACTTTCAGAGTGAAGAACATTGCGCTTACCTTCTGCAGGTTCCCGTAGCGTTGCACCGACTCCGACAGTTCAGTCTTGAGTCTGGTTAAGCGCAGACGGTCTTGCTGTGTGACAAAAGAGGATTAGTTTTAATTAACCGAAAACGCGGCACAGTCCTTTGTTTGTTCTTGCAAATTACAGGGAATGAAAGGAGAAAAGGTTTGGCAAACTACCCTTGAAGAGCCGCTGATGATATCGGAGAGCTGTTTGATGAGTTGGCTCGTACTGGTGATGATTTTGTTGGTTTGCTGTTGCATAGAATGTCTGAAAAATTCAAAACAAAGTTTTAAAAAAACACTCATTTTGTCCTCTTTTTCTCAGAAGAAACCACACCTACGGGATCATCAGAATAACAACCTACATGGGTTTTACTCAATTGGCATCACACAAGTTTGCTAATTGGTTGGGTAAATCTTCACCTTGGTGATGAAACATAAGGGACTTCCCAACCAATGTTTCATGAACCGAAGAAACCTTTTGAATGAGCGACAGTACATCTGCAAGACACCAAAGAAAAAAACGTAATCTCCAAGTTCAGCCTGGACGACCGAGAAGCTTCACGGACGTATTTAAAAGACCCTTGCAGGACAGTGCGGAGCAGGCGTATGTAATACTGAGATTATATGTGACGGCGGAAAGTGAATTTGGACAACTGTCTGATAGAGATGAACAGTGTAACGCGGCTAAATCGTCTTTGTTCTTTCCTGCTCATGCTGACAAGCTTCTCAGCGGTGAAAGGTTGAAGCTGGCGCTACAGTCGAAGGTCCTCCAGACCGGAGGTTCAGGATAACACATTCATTATCTGCACTGCCAGGTATCCCTGGATACAGCAGTACGCTTATGCAGCAGGCCACGTCCCCTCCTCTTCGAGACCCATTCCTAACCAGTGTGGTTGAGTAATCTATTACTAAGTAATCCACTACTGTAATTAAACCACTTTTTAAGTAACAGAGTAATGTGACGGGATTACTCTGGCAAAAAATGGTAATTATGTCATAATTACTTTACCAAGTAACGATTCCGTTACTTTTCTGAAATATTTTGCAAACCCCCCCCCCCCACTGCAGTTGGATGGAAATTATACAAGCTGGTGAGAGAGAACAAGACGGGTTGCTGTGCACTTGGGCCATGAGGAGAATGTTGCTTAGGTTCATGTTGCTTAGGTTCTGGGTCCGTTGAGGAAATAAATTCAGAATCACAGAGGGGAAAATACCCGGAAAAGGCAGCCCATCATGTCCGTGGAGAGCAGCGTCAGAGACGGCTGAATTTGTTGGGGAAAGTACCGTAGACGGGACGAAGGTTAATTCTGCCGTGAGAAATAAAAGTTTTTTCCGACGAGGAAATAATTAAATTGGCTAGCAGCCAGTGTCTCTCCATTGTGCCACTGGAATAACACACGAAAAAGTGTATTTTCTACGGGGAAGTTTTACACTAAGACTCTAATCAGGTTTTAAGGATTGCAATGTGCAGAATGCTGCCCTGCGTTGCTGCTGTGAGGTGAAGGCAAATATATGAGATCAGTTATTATGATAATATAAATTGAGTGTCCCAAAGAATGGGGGGTGGGAGAGGGGGGGGGGGGGGGGGGATTTGGGGTGGTATTCCCGATAAAGTCAAAGAAAAGGCCGCTTCATTTTTCTCTAACTGGTCTTCAATCTAGAGGACATTCAATCTGCACTGCTGAGCAGCTTTCACAGAAAACTGGTGCAATTACGAGAGCATACAGTGTACCTCACGACTGCATTACGTTCGCAGTGCCCACTAATTCTGAGAGGTCTGGCCTCACTTGTTTCAAAGCAGATTTACTAAAGGTGTGTTACCAGAAGGCACAGACCAAACTGCATCTTGGCCTAATTGGAAACACCTACAACCTATCAGAGTAATGGAGCGTGTGACATAAGCGGTGTCACATAACAAAAAAAAAAAAATGTTAGCAGATCGCAGAGAGAAAGGATATAAAGCCGAGAGAAAGGTGGAGCAAAAATAATAAATCTTTGAAACACAACCTTTAATTGCAGCCTGCGCCGTTCCCGTCAAAATAAATTTGGTGTCTATCCACAACAGTCACAATAGGTGGTTTTAAAGCCGTTGCTTCGAGTGTCTGTGGTGCTTCCCCATCAGCCATTGCACAGAGTCAGTCAAATATCACTGCCACGATTGGCCAAGTCCATTTTTGGCTGGGTGGAGATCAGTTTAAGTGGGAGAGGGGCCAAACCGATGTAATGAGCTTGCACATGGGTCCTCCATTGCCAGACGTCAACAGTATTTCAGAGGAGCAAACGCTCATAACGCTGGTGAGGATTACCAAGTGCTGAACAGCTAGGCACGTCTTCGGATATCTTTGCTATGTGCGGGATTACTCATCATCAGTCGCTGAAACTGTAAATGCAGCGCCTTGGATTCTGCATCGACGGTTTGGAGGAAAACAAATACGATCCAAATGTTGCAGTGCAGTGAATGCCAGAGGTGGGAAGTTATGAAGTACAAATACAGTGTAAATGTACTTAAGTAGATTTTTAGAATATCTATATCTTACTTGAGGACTTTTTACTTTTAACCTTTACATTTGTACACAAATATCTGTTCTTTCTAATTCTGTTTAAACCATTTAAAGTTTATTTTCACATCAAAGTTTTTCATAGTTTACAGCAGTTCTCTTCTGCTATCGCAGTTTTTATATCATTTTGCTCTTTTGCCACCACTATGTAACAGCGGAGCATTTTGTCCCCAGCTTGCTGCTTCACAACTCTTACGGTGTTAAGCTCACAGGTCTCAGATTGAGTGTGCGAACACTGCTTCAGGTGACTCGGCTATGGCAAGCAATTTAAAAATTTATTCCTTAGCTTTCACTCCCAGTATTGATTTTTTTTCTTCTTCTTCTTCTCAGGCCTTTGTGCTCAGTTAGTGCAGTCGCTAGCACTCTAAACATCAGCAACTAGTGGCACTTAAGAAGGAACTTTGGTATTTATTTTCTCCCACTGACTATCAATAAAGTTTGTATCTGTTTCAGTTTCAGGGACATAAAACAGCTCAACTGCAGGGCAGAAAGAGTTCAGGGCCCTGACTGGAGCCATAGCATCACTTTTGTCACAAAAAGAAAAAAGGAGACAACTAAATACACGAGGCACATTAAGATGTGTGCGACCCTGGTGCAGTAATTTAGTACTTGAGTTTTAATGGAGTTTAAAAAAAAAGCAAACCTTGCTGACCTTTCCTGTGCTTGTGTTTGCGATTCCTCCTGTGTACCACTGTCAGAATATAGCCTGAGAAGGCAGTTATTACTGATACTTTCTGTGATTTCATTTGACTGCTTTTAAGAGTACACAGGTGTGAAGGCAGGGCTTATTATATATTATCTCATCACACGCCAGCACAACTCAGGGTAAAACTGCAGGGATGCCGATGTGTTGCGGTCACTTGTGTAGAAAATGTCTGGGGCGCTAACACATCCCTGAGGTGCACCTGTGCGAATGGATTGGTTGTTATCAACTTATTGTTGACTCCTTCATGACGCTTAAAGAGAAATAAATCAATCTAAAATGAACTGAATTGACTCACATCCACCTTGTGTATTTGCTCTACAAGCTGATGAGATTTGGCCACATGCTTCCAGGCTTCATGTTGCTGGAGATCAAGAGATTGAAGATTCCACTCATTGTGCTGCCTGTATGCAAACCATAAAGAACCTACAAGCACATAGCATTACCGCAAACTCTCTTTGTAAAGCACTTCGCAGTGCTTCACAATGTCACACTTTTGACATAATGTTTGCTTCCCACAAATCTGAGCTTATAGTAAAGTGCTTGAGTGCGGTGAAGAATGAAAGAAACTGACAATGTTTTCACGTTTTGTCAGTTGCGTAAACATTTACTGAACAAAACAAATACTTCACTCACACACTGTAACATTTGAAACTTTGAAGAGTAAAGTACTCCTGTAATTATCTGAAACCACTTTCACGACAAGCACTTCAGTGTGTTGATAGATAAGGCCACGACAGTGATGACCTTGCTTGACACTGCAGCAAAAGTTAATCCGTGGCTTAATTTTTTTTTTCTTCCCTCGGATGGTCCATCATTATTTATTTATTTTTGTAAGCGCTATTAATGTCGGCTCCCCCCCCCCCCCAGTGGACCTCCAACTTTGCTGCATCCTCGTTTTTTGGCCCCACAGAGCATCAGCATAATAGTCTATCTCTGACTTAGCTCCCTGCTGATTCCCCACCCACACCAACGCCACAGAAATAGAACTGACTGATACAGCTCTTTGAGTCTTCCTTATTTATTTATTTTATTGGACTCGCGGATTAACATCTAATCATGCGAAGAGGGCAGGGCAACGTTTATATATTCCCCTATACATCTTGCCACTTTGTACAAGTATGATAATCAGTCCAGCACTCCAGCCAAGTGCTGGCCACTCGGTAGAATACACAACCACGCAGCACAATACTTGACAGAAATGGTCGGTGCATCATGTGTACGCACTAAAGGAACTGTAACCGTTTTTTTTATCTTTAGGTGAAAGATGTCAACAAGTGGTAACTCTTGGACTGCCAACGTATGACTTCAGTATTTTGAGGGAAGTACCTTTTTTTATTATTTGTATGTGTGTGTTTTTTAAAAGGAAAACAGGACTCGTTTATTCTCTCTTTGAAATCTAGTTGGAAACAACAGGTTTTGAGCAGAACAACTTTCAAAAGTTCCTCCCACCAATGAACTTCGGGGGGAAAAAATGTTTGTCGACCAATTTTTTTTCAAGAAAATTATCATGGAAATAAAAAAATATACAACCAGTAAAACACAGTGAAAGTCATATTGTGGGTTTCATCCAAACAGACTTCAGCCAGGTGAAGAGTTTATTATCACGGTGACATTTTCCATTCTGTAACCGCTCATTTTTCTACCTAAAAATGCTCGTCTCTTGTCAGCCACATTTTTAGAGTTTTCTCTCCAGACATCTTTGAACTCCGAGGAATGATAACCCAGAATGACTTTTTTTTTTCCCTCCACCATTTGGACACGATGCGAAGAGACGACCAGCGCCCTTTACTTGTCACCAGCGCACTGATTCTCGGACTCAACAAGTTGCCCAAAGTACCATTAAGGCCCAGAAAGTGCTATAATCCAGTAACTCAACCACCTGATACCTCAAAGAAATGCTTTACAGAGAACATTCTCAGACAGCCACCACGAAAGTCCGAGTTTTTCTCATTGAGAGTAAAATCTAGCCACAAAATGACTCAAAAAAAGTCACGAACGCCGCTATTAGCAGCGAAACAAGAGGATTCCTTCCAAACTTCAGGTCTAAAAATACAACCTGAGGTGGACTTCAGAAGCGATGAGCTCTAATGGATCATCCATGAGTCAGTGGAAGCGCAGCCCACCACTGACAGGCTGTTACCAAACAATCAGAGCTCGCCCACCACAGAGGACCCTCGAGGAGACCTCTGCTGCGTCTCTGCACAGTGATACATCTGCTAGTCACACTCTTCCCCCACAACGAGCTCGAGAGCCATGCGGCCAGAGACAACGCGTTAAAAAAATATATAAAAAAAAAATGGAAATTGCCCGTGCTGTGAATTCCAATCAGTCACCTCTGCTGCGTGCGCTTCCTGGTGCTCCTCTGAGCTGCGGTTAACCCTGCAAGTGGACAAACTGAGGAGCTGTAATGAGAAATGAAAAGCGTGCAGATGGGAGCGGTGGAGGTGTGAGGCGACACCCAGGGTCTTTAGCAGGGCCGGGTCCCTGTTTCGGGGATTTCTGGGCGAGTGGAGGACTCACACTGAGCTCTAATCAGGATTAAACCGCCAAACTGGAGATACTGTACACACACTGCTGACCTCTCTCCATAGCTCACAGCCAAATGCCCAGCATTTGGATAAAAGTCCGGCACACTTGCATCTGATATACTGACACCTTATCTGTGCTGACAGTTTCAGCAGCCACAGTCTCCTATCAGTGCGTTACAGCGTTGTTGTACGCGTAGCCTCTGCTTTTATATTCCTTCTCCTTGACCCCGAAACACGATCACTGTCGGAAACAAACTGGGGATGCGTTGGTTTGTTTCGAGATCTCGGGGGGGATGTGGCTGGAGCCGCGGGAAGGAACTTAAAATAAACTTGCTGTTACATGAAAGGCAGGACTGAAGTGATGCACCTTCTATGGTCATAATGTCATTAAAATTTAAGTCTTACAGATATGTTTACACACATACATGAAACGGACTTGGATGTAATTTTTTTTAATTCATTCATGAGCCTAAACAATACATCTGGACAGAAAATAAATACATATATTTTTTTCAATAAAATTTCCTTGAAGCGCATATGGTCTTCACTGGCGTCCTCATGTTTGTGTGCTCATCTCCTGGTTTACAAGTTCTTAAGCACTCTCCTGTCCTCATTACATCCTCGCATGCCACACCACTTAATTTACAATTAATGAATTGACTAAAAATGACAAGTGTGGAGAAAAAATGCTTCTGCACATTAATTTTAATAATATACGCCTTCTTCTTCTGAATGAACGAAGTAAGATGCATTGCTTTCAACTCTCAGTTAATAAAACAGATCGGGAATCTTTAAACGGGTGATTCATGGATATCACAGAAGCGACATTGAGCGGAGAGAGTGCAGTAGATGAAGCTGTTAATATTTTGGCGAAAATACTTTTGCCATTTTATGCACCAAGTGTTTTAATGACTACACATTTTTTAGCAATTAGGAACCCGATGAATATTTGACAATGTGAAAAACTAAAATAATTTTCAGGAATGTTTAGTATCTCTGAAGTTATTAACCATTGCTGGAAGAAATTGATTGGTTTGGAAAAAAAAAACAAAAAAACATTGAGATATTTGAAGTTGACTATTACAAACAAATCATTCAAGCTTCTTCCCGGGCACATATGTTATTTAACGGACCACTTCCTTTTGGTGAAGCGTCAGTTCACGTAAATGCTAATTAAAAGATTACACATTTCCTCGCACATTTAATCTTATATAACTGTTCACATACCATTTCCAATTAAAGAGCACTAAAGAAGAGGAGGACGGGGGTGATTGAGCAGGTTATCAGCCGCCCGCCCAATCAAACACTAGAGCTGGACAGATACTCACATTAAATGAATAACATTCGGACTTTAGCATAAGGTGATTCACACATCAAAACATGTGCTGGTTCCCGTGCTGGCTTTTAAGCAGCAGGAACGGAATGAATGCTGGAGTTACAAAGTGCCAACATTCTATTTCAAAATAAGTACTGAGGTTGACATTTGCACATACAGAGGTTTCAGCTCATCTTATAGAAAGCCACATTCAAAAATTCAAAAATAAAAAAGATGCAAACATTTTGTAACATGGAAATGAGAAAGCACTGAGCAATGTGGGGTTGGAGCTAGTTTAACGGAAACACAAAGAACACGGAATGTCAAGTGACACTGTGGCCATGACGGCAAATGGCCGTACGGCAAAAGAAATACTTAATGTGATAATCATGAAATACTCCCTTGCAAAACACATTTCCTGTGCTTCAATTTCTTAAGATTGATTTTTTTTTTCCCCCTGTCAAAAGTTAATGTAATTGCTATGACCTTTACTCTATTTGAATGTGTGGGTTAGGTTACCGTTGTTATCGCTGCTCTGGCTGGAACACCGACACTCACGGATGTACAGGAACTGCAATCACGTTGCACTTAACTGGTCTTGTCTACAGAAAAAAAACAAGAAAATGTATCTCCTTCATCCTTCATCTGAAGATATTCTCAAGCCTTACGTAAAGGAGGCAACCAACCAAAATAAACCAGGACGCCGAGCGAACGCCGCCACGGTACAATTACACCACCGCCGGACCACGCAAGCACAGCGCAGTTTTGAAATCCATCTGACATTTATTTCTTCGACTCCTACTGTTGTTTCACACGTACACGTGGTTGCATGTGAACGGTGCATGAACGTGGGTTTGAGGGCCGCAGAATCTGGGGCCGCCGAGTCTGTTGTGCAAGAGGTGAGAGGAGGAGGATGGAGTAGAGGAGAGGCTCGCATGCGTCAGGATCCAAATAGGAAAAAAGAAAAAAAAAAGAAGGCTGGGAGTTTTTACAGTTTTTTGTTTTTTTTTTCTCTCCCCCTACGGAATTGTGACTGATGTATTTGTAACAGCTTATGCAGTTATAATGCTGAAAATGTTAATTATCACTTGGTTGACTGTTCACTTTTGAGCAATTTGTCTTTGCGTTTTTTTTTTTGGTTTGTTTGTTTGTTTGTCTTTTGTTGTAGTTTTATTTTCCCCCCATTGAGTAGAACGGCATGCAGAAGAAAAATTGACGCACAAAAACTCCTTGGCATACTGAGACCAAAAACTAATTAAGTCGTTGAATGATGAGTGTGTTTGTTTGGCTAAAGTTTGGAAGTTCCTGAAATTGGACATTTGTCAGGAAAATCCCCTGAGATTTAATTTATGTAATAAATAAATAGCAAAGTGCAATTGGATATTAATTTAGCTGCTTGGTAACATAAATATCTTGCGGTCATGTCAGAGCTAACGGTTAGCATGTCATGCAATTTATGTTTTCCCACCAAAGACATTGCAACATCCACCTGGTATCACTCCCACTATCAAGAACCACTCATATAACCACATAGTGACAAATCAAAGTTAACGGATTGTCATATCCCAAGGAATTCGTTGTTCTTGCTGAAAAGTCCAGTTTTGAGCTAAACAGAACCGTGCACGTGCAGCACGCGGGTGGATGTTGGTCACTTCACTAAAATAAACTGCACTTGGAGACTTCTGTCTGTGTCTGTGTGCAATAAACTACATCACATATGCACGAGACGTCCAAAAAACGTTTTTCCCCACTACTGCACTTCCACGTTAATCCGACCAAAAGTAGCACCTACATCACAGTTAGAGCACCCCTAGTGGCCCCCTTGCGCAACGAGGCTGTTGCGATACCAACGATGTCAGTGGCTCAGACGCGCACTCGGTGTGGACGCGCGCCGCAGCTACTGACAAGACAATGTCAGTCAGCTGGGGTCTCCCATTGTCCTCCGGTGTGTCAAAGCCACAGCACCAGTGAATTCTTAATGCAGGAACAAAGGCAATGACACTCAGAGGGTGCCGTCTATTAATCCACTTTGCCATGTGCTCTTCACTGATTACAGGGGAATGTGGAATTCTGCCACGTGATCTCTTCTCACTGCAGCCACAGAAGTGACAGGACAACATGGCTACTGTGTGATGGTAACCTTTGTGAAACGACGAAATTGCCAGCAGTAAAAATTACAAAAAAAATATTTGAAAATCAACAAAAAAAAAAAAAAAACTGTTGCAAATTAGCAGTATAGCTATTTGATTTTTGAACCAGATAGCCTTGTTTTTTTTGTTTTTGTAGATAGATTGAATGGAGAAATTGAAGCACGTAGTGAGCTGCCAAAAATGATGCATGCATGCACGTACGCACACACACGCACACATTTCCTGGGTGTAATTTGCATCAGTCAGAGGCGCGAGATGTGTTGTTTTGTGGAGGAAAACAGGCAGCTAAAATATGGAGCAGGGAGGTTTTGTCAGAAAGTTTCAAAGGCAATGATAAAAGGTGTTCAAGGAAATTGATGACACGCCAGCCGACACAGTGGGATATAATGCATTTTAAATACACACAATCATCCCAGATTGGCCACTTAGTCATCAGCTTTGAATCTGGGTAATTGCTGGAAAGTCAGCTGGCGAAAAAGTAAATAAATCGATGGATAATCAATTTGAAAATGGCCAAGGAAACAAAGGGGGGACCTGCACTCCTTGACGACAAGAGGAGATAAATCTCAAAGCCTCGCAATGAGCCGGAGCATCAAGTATGAAGATGAAAATGTCTCTCACCAAATTACTGTCATTTAAATGTACTTTTTTTACAAGGTACAATAAGAGTTACCATATCCTTTTTATTATAAAGTTTCCTCGAAAGATGTCAAACATATACATCAAAATATTTTAAACAGCATAAATGAGCGAAGAAAAGCCAATGTGGAAATGCTGGTGATGTAACGCGAGACCGAGACATTCATTGGAAGCTCATTGGATCATGTGACAGTACGACACGTCGGACATTAGTTTCTAAAGTAGGTGAGTGGATGTGGCAGGTTTCCATTCAACCAAATGAATTTACTCACAGACTTTGACGTAACTCTGCTGTATCTCTTGACGTTCCCAGTGACTGAAGGTTCTTCTCTAATGTGACAACTAGAGGCAAAAGAGAAACGAAGACCTTCAAATGTATTATCCAGGTCAACAGTAGCGACCCTGGTTTTAAAGGAAAGAGCCTGAAATACCAGTTTAAAACAAACCACTGAAACCGGCTATTTAAACAAGCTCATGGTTATCGCGCATTCTGCTCACAAACACTGAGGTGCACAC
The DNA here is from genome assembly GCF_046127955.1 of Nelusetta ayraudi. Classification (NCBI taxonomy): domain Eukaryota; kingdom Metazoa; phylum Chordata; class Actinopteri; order Tetraodontiformes; family Monacanthidae; genus Nelusetta; species Nelusetta ayraudi. The sequence continues at coordinate 2,221,110 of NW_027466113.1, forward strand.
AGTATTACCTGGAGTGGACTCTTACCGTTGGCGTTAATCTGGAAAATATTGGACGAGGTCTCGTTAAACACATCTTGCAGTTCCGAGGGGCTGACTTGCGTGGCTGTGAAAAACAAAAACATAATAATATCAGTCCTATTATAGCGAGGAGGAACGTCAAGTCAATTAAATCAAGTCACATCAAGTTCATTTTATTAGTTCACTTAGTTCACTTGTTTATTTGACAATGCAATATCTAAACTAATCTCTTTGGCATCAGCCACGCTGTGTGTTTTTGCCTTCATTTTTAAAGAAGATAGTGATTAACAGTGCAGGTCACAACTTGTCCTCCAGAGTGTTTTGGGCGGTTGTTGGAATGTGTATTTGATTTGGGACACCTGTATCGGTCACCAATAGCAAGCAGTTATAATTCAACTGTTTGACTCAATATGACTATAGGGATTGTGGCAATAGGCAAAATTGCCAAATTAAGTAGAAGACACTGGTTCTTTTGCAACAGCTAAGTCAGAGCCGACTGGTTATGAAATCCAAAGCTGTTTTTAAGGTCCTATAATATATATAATATATAATATATATTTGGCTTGCTTTATGATTTTTATATTGGTAAAAACTCAGTACGCTGCCCATAAATGCATTGATAAAACTGTATAATCACAGCACAATAGAAGAGATTTTGTTTTCCTACCCCTAGAATGGTTCTCATACATATTGTCTCATATATACTGCAGTTAGCTGCCATCTTCCAACAACATGCAGTATTTTTAAGGAAGCCTGGTGTGGACAATCCAGCTGCCTGACAGTGCGTTTCGTATTTAGGGTGAACGCTGTCGTCCTCAAATAAACCAACAAAGAAGAAGGTGGATGCGGTATGCAGGTTTGGGTAAGAAGATCACTGTAGTCACCGGCAAGCTCAGGAGGGGGAGAGAGAGTGAGAGACATTGCAATCTAAAATGTAACCACTTGGTGTCGCTGTTTCTTCTTCAAAACCTCCAAATACTACATGGTTAACCTTGAAGGTTGACCGACAGTTCTTTCTATGACGTTAACGAGATGGACGACTGAGACAGATTCAGCAGTTGTCTAAATCGTTTTGTATCGTGTGACAAAAGCAAGATGGAGACACTGAAAAAGCAATTCTGATAGCTTCTTACTGCTACCATTCTCAATATTAACAATGTTATACACTAGAGATCGTGACATTTCTCACACGCGGGACGACGCAACGACACGAATAAGTCACCAGCTGGAGCGAGCGGCGAGCGTCGTGCGCCCGCTCGAAAGTTCCGTGGGCAGCGCCCATTTTCCTTTTTCAAAAGCGCGCGTCATTGCAAATGACAGGGAGGGTTAATGGCCTGAAGCCATTACAGCAGCCCGAGATCAACCTCACGACCTGCACGAGCCGCGCGCCACGAGTAGCCTCCCCCGGCCCTTTGTTAAATGTTACACCCTGCAGCCGTCTCTCTCCGACAGTCAAAAATTACAGAGGGCGCGTAAAAAGGCCGAGGTGTGAAAATGCAGGAGAGCCGGCGTGTTTGAAGGGGTCATCCGAGTGCTGGCACAAAAAAAGCGTGCGAGACGAAAGCGGAGTTGGCCAATAAAACAGGTATTTGCACGGCGTGGGCCGGTGGAGGAGCCGTGTCGGCTCAGTGGGGCCCCCAAGAGCTATTTATTAACTCTACTCACCGAGCCGCCGACAAATTGGCCAGGTAATTACGTGATTGTTGGTAGCCGGTTGAGGGGCAACGCGAGAGTGCGACACGTTTTCAATTAAGGGACCTGCTCTGATCTTTTTGATTCTCGTGGATGTAACTACTCCGCCGCAGACACAAACACAACGCAAGCTTGACCTGAGAATGACTTGCGTTCACTCGCGTTGAATGTGCAGCATTCCACAGGTACGTTTCATAGCTACCGCGGTGATAGCCGGGTGAAATGACAGAGCGAAAACAAAGGTAACTTTTGGTCATCTTGATTGATTCCCCGGCGATTTCACGTTTCCTCTCTGAGCGCATCTTTTCTGATTTTGTCAAGGTTAATTTTGCCTTTTCATTAAAGTCATTCAATAATTCAAAGTCTGGCGGTGAGAATGGCTAGCTTGGGTGGATCAACTCAGACAAACTTTAAAGCCAACATTTAAGTTGAAGGATTTATGCTAAACTAACATTTTAGCATAAATCTGACATCAGTCCAGCCGCAAGAACAGAGATGAAAAGGAGCAGGATAGATGACACTTTTCACATATTCTAAAGTTTATGTCAGAAATATGGATGCAAATAATCCCCTGGGTACTGAGTTCTTAAAAAGGCTTCAAAAGTAGTTTTTTTTAAAAAATTTCATTTCAATTAATTATTCATTTTTTCCAGGTATTTTTTCACTTGATGATTAGCTGTTGACAGCCACATTTCTCTCAGGTACACACACATTTAAAGCACAAACAATAGCAATTAATGCGCCGCAATGCATGGGTGCAGGTCAGCAGTGTTCCAGCAGCACTGTCTCGAGTCCGTTTCCCACAGACGCTCCATCCAGCGTGTGTGAATCAATAACAAGATAAGGAGTCAGACAAACAAACCACCTGTTGCATTAATGCACTTTCTCAAAGTTAAACTGAAACGGTGGAAGGAGCGAAGAGAGCCGTCACGAATCACTGATGCATGTTTTAAACACAAGTAGACATTAAACCTCATTGACCTTTCTTGAATAGATTATCAGGGCAGCGAGTCGGGGGGGGGTCAGCTAACAATGGGTTCACTTTCTGTCTTTTGCTGCATTTCTCCATTTTTATGCGTTCAAATGTATCTCTCCTTCCATTTCTGTCCCTCTAAACCTAATTAGCCAAGGAAGCTATGGCAAAGCTGTTTAAATGTGGTTAAATTGAACTCAAGTTGCTTTACACCTTTGCTGCGGCTCCTTTTGGCTGGCTGTGAGTGCTCCTGCGCCACTTTGCACCACTTCAAACCACGGAACACAATAGCAAACAAATTCAAAAACGCAACGACAATGACCTCTATCGACGGAAGTCATCGCTGATTGGACAAGGCCACTGTCGCTCTTCTGGGCCCAAAAAGTTATGAGCAAGTCATGCCTCTTCCACCAAATTTCAAAACCCGAGCAACGTTGATTCAACATTTATCAGTCCTCGCAGCATCTTCCCTCATGAAGCATCAACTACACAAGGAAGTTGAAACCTCGCATTGCATCCATCCATCCATCTATCTTCTATACCCACTTCCTCCTGCACTCAGTGTTGCGAGAGTCTGCTGGAGCCTTCATTCATTCATCCATTCAGTCATTTGTCTGGGCCACATGAGGTAAATTAAAGAAGTGAAAGTGTGTTGAAGCTCCAAAATAGAAATTGTGCCGTCTTTGAGAAAAATAACCTTTTTTTTTGGGTTCATCACCCTCGGCGAATCCATTCTGCTGCTGCTGAGCCGACCACGTACCCGCTCCAATTAGCAGTGTTTTGCATTACCTACTCCACCTCTTTCAGCCTGCACCTCCTGCATTTTTCCAGATCCCCATTTCCTCTGTTTCAGCAATCGCAAAGCAGTAATAGATCAGAAGCAACAACTTTTCATACAAATTTAATTCCCTTCCACATTTATTTTTTTTAGGGGGGGGCTTTAAACAGTAAATAATGAATGGACTTGCTCCATTACTTGGCGAGTTTGCTTCTCCTTTATTTCTCCTGGCTGCTGGGTTGTTGAAAGGTAACTTTGCTGTTTAGTTTGTAATAGAAAATAAAAAAAAAAGAAGCATGAATTTTTATCACTTCACGCCATGATATTCCTCATATTACCCCATTCCATTGTGTCACTCACATCAAATCTAAGTCTTGTAAAATTGGGAATATTTTTCATTAAAAGTGAACCAATGAATGGTGAAATTGTTGGCAATATTCAAGTCAAGTTCAATTAAACAACACTACTAACAATACTGATGGGTTTATTTGCATAAGGAACTCCTGTGGATGTAAAAAAAAAAATAGGCTGAGCAGTGATACTTTGCTCGACATAGAGCAAATAAAAAAGATTTTAGCATCATTTTAGTGTAAAGAAAGTATGTGCACTGGAGTTAGAATAATTACAGCCACAGGGCAAAGTCTCCCTTTGCATATTCCAAATTGTTAATGATAAACCCCAGCGAAGTGATTATAGATTTGTCTGTCAGTGTGGTTAACTTTCTTTTTCTCCCTTCTAAAGCACATATAATCAATACAAAGTGCTCCGTTCGGGGCGGCGGAATGAAGTGACAGGCCCGAGCTCGCCGGGGCTAAATTAACATCAAGCCCTCACAGAGGAGCCCTGCGTAAGTGTGCTCCTTGTAACGTGTTCAATTACACTCTCAAATCAGAGAGGGGCTTAATCAAGAGCTTGCATCTCTCGGCGCTCCAGGTCAGTCAGTGTCTCTTACCCGAGGGCCGCCGCACAGGTTTTACGCCTAAAAAAAAAAAAAAAAAAAAAATCTCGACAGCCACTCGACTGCAGCCGCAGATTTAAAACCTGGCCTCGTTTCCGCAGCTGTGACTGTGAGAGCGCTGACTTTTCTTTTCATAAGTGTTTGAAAGTTTATTGTGTAAGTCCAACTGGGTTGCACAACATCCGCAGTTATTGCATTTCCTGCTATAGTCTGATATCGACAGTATATTCGCTGTGCGCCGTCAACTGTCTCGACTTCCACCTGCGAACCGCTGGTAACGTATGTCTTAAAATAAATAAATAAATAAATAAATAAATAAATATATAAATAAATAAATAAATATATATGTATATATATGTGTATATATATATATATATATATATATATATATACATATATATATATACATATATATATATATATATATATATATATATACATATATATATACATATATATATACATATATATATATATATACATATATATATACATATATATATACATATATATATATATATACATATATATATACATATATATATATACATATATATACATATATATATACATATATATATACATATATATATACATATATATATATATGAAAGCCAATTCAAAGCAGTTTTAAAGGTCCAATGTGTAAAATTTGGCTTGATTTATTATTTTTATATTGGTGAAAGCTTAACATACTGTCCATAAATACATTAATAAACGTGTATGCTTGTATTGAAAAAGTTAATTAAAAGAAGTTAATTTGGTTTTCCTCCCCTTAGAACGGTTCTCACATATATATAAGAATATAGAGAGTAATAATGGTCTTGCTCCTCGTTAGCTGCCATCTAGTGCTGTCATTTATTGCTGGTGTCGTGGCCATGTGTGTATGAGTGTTTGAATTCCAGCGCTTATGACGTAGTAGCATCTGGTGGTAAGAGAGCGTTTTGCTGAAATGTTAAACCCTAGGCCACAGCGAGGGGCACTTCCTGAAAAAACGGTGACGCAAGACGGCAGCTAACGAGGAGCAAGAGCCCAGTTGCTCTATGTACTGTATATTCTTATGTGTATGAGAACTGTTGTTATGGTAGAAAAACATGATTCCTTTAATTGTACAGTGACTATCAAGTTATATCAATATATTTACATGTTAAGCTTTTACCAATATAAAAATCATTGATCAGGCCAAATTTTACACACTAGACCTTTAATCTTTAGCAAATTCACATTCTGGGCGACTGTGCAAATGTGTCAGTGCATGGATAGATAGATAGATAGATAGATAGATAGATAGATAGATTGTGCTTTCATGTGGTACACAGCGCCACAATGTGCAAAGAATGCAGACCGATATTAAAATCATTACCATGAAAAGCGTCGCCTCTGCCCGCGCTGAACACCCTGCTGTTCAGACGCTGCAATTTTACTCTTTTTTTTTTTACCCCCCCTCAAAAAGTTTGGCGATAATTTTTCCTCACTTTTCCGCTCAGTGGGATACGAAACGTTTTCAAACAGTGTGAGGGAAGATAATAATTACAGAGCAACACCCGGACGGTGAAAAAAAAATAAACGCAAACAAACAAAAAAAATACAAACAAGCAATTATGTGATTTCAACCCGGTGAAATGTGTGTTGTGTTTGCCGCTTGAGGCGATAAAATCTGCAGATGAAATAACAAAATACAGAAAATAAGAATGTACAATCGGTACTTAAAGTTTCAGCGTGTACAGTTCTGTTCTGTTTGAAGCAGGGAAATGTAACTGCTCTCATGCGAGATTCTTTTGGCCAAAACCTTGGTTTAAAATGTGGAGTTTAATATTAAAATTGAAGATTTTCCCACCAAGAAAAAACAAATGCTAAATGGTTTTTAACACGATGTCATCACATGGGTATCCCCCAAAACGCACCACGGGCTTTTTCATCGAATCAGTGTCACCTGACCTGGATGTCGCCACTTGGTGCTGCACTGTCAAATGCAGTGAGAAGCCACTGCCAGGAATTTTCTTCACTCTGCACAATATGTAACCCATGCAGTATCTTCGTCTTTGCGTCCTTCGAGTTACTTACTTTTGGATGTTTGGGGGTATTTTCATGAAACTTGTTTTACAATATGAGCAAAATAAAGGATTTCCTCAAGTGTTATGGGAAAAAAAACAACAACAACAACAACAGCTGTTTCCTATTGGCTCAACACTGACTTCAGCGAGGACTTCAACGAGGATTGTGATGAAAATTCTGTTAAAATTGACATTATTGCTGTAGCCATCAGCTGTTGATTATCAGACTACATGAACACTTGCAGATGGATTCAGACAGAAATGAGGAACTTTTATGTGTTTTTTCATGGGTTCATGTATGACAGACTAGAGTTTATTGATATGCGGATATGTTAAAAGAACTTTTTAAGGCCATTATGTCATATCTAAGCACAGCAATGTTTTTGTGTGTACAGTCTGCAGTGTAAGTCAACAGTTAGAGGCTTATTTCAATGAACGTGGTAGATTGTAGAGATTGTTGGTTCGCTGTTCTCCCAAGAAAGAGGAAAGAAAAAGATATACTAGTAGTGTGCAAGGTGTTAAAAGGTCTTTAAGGAATCCCAATATCTTATTGCTCCATGTATATTCTTATATATATGAGAACTGTTCTCAGGGTAGGAAAACCAAATCACTAATTTAATGTTCTGTGAGAGGGCAACACGGTGGCGCAGTGGTTAGCGCTGCCGCCTCACAGCAAGAAGGTCATGGGTTCGATTCCGGGGCCCAGACCTGGGACCATTCTGTGTAGAGTTTGCATGTTCTCCCTGTGTCTGCGTGGGTTCTCTCCGGGTTCTCCGGCTTCCTCCCACAGTCCAAAAACATGCATGTGAGGTCAATTGAACACTCTGAATTGTCCGTAGGTGTGCATGTGAGTGTGAATGGTTGTTTGTTTCTATGTGGCCCTGCGATGAACTGGCGACTTGTCCAGGATGTCACCCTGCCTTCGCCCTATGACAGCTGGGAGAGGCTCCAGCAGACCCCCGTGACCCTGAATAGGAATAAGCGGGTATAGAAGATGAATGAATGAATGTTCTGTGATACACTTTTATTAATGTATTTATGGGCAGTAGGTTAAGCTTTTACCAATATAAAAATCCTAAATCAAGCCAAATCTTTCACACTGGACCTTTAAGCGAAAAGAATGATGGTTCCATGTTGAAGAGATCTTTGGTGGCAGCTGTGGCACCGTTGGTAGGACAGGTGGCCCTATGGCTGAAGGGTTGCCAGCTTGAATCCCAGCGCCAACTATCCACACCATCAGAAACATAATCAATTTTAATTCTCAGAGGTGAACGGTGGCTCTGACGCTGCACAAGATGCCTTTACGGGAGATTTTCTCCCTCTACGCAGGTTTTTGTTTGTGATTTCCGTATCTTCTGAAAACAGGCAAAGCCGAGTCAGAGTCAACGAAGATTCATGCGAGGCTGCAGGTCACAGTAAGCTACGGCCAGAAGAATCAATGGCCAGTCTGTTGGCCCCATCATTTATACGTGGTTGTCCCACACATGGCCCACTTTAACCACTTACTATCCATCAGCAGTGCATGGAGCTGGAGGAGCAGGTGCTCATCAGCCTCCCCAAACACCGCTTGTCACATTTCAGCGTAACTGGCCGGTCTTTGTTGAGCTTTTCTCAAGAAACTAAGAATAGAGACAAAATTCCATTTTTATTTTTAGAATTCCTTTTTGTATTTGTTTGTTTATTTAAATAATAAAAACCTTCAGTAAAACCAAGATGTAGAAATGGCGACAATATTGTCTCTTTGTGAAAATAGACTCATTTTCTTTGCATCAGTGTCCCACACAGCAACCTTGAAAAAACACAGTTCAAAAACTTTGCTTCAGAAAAATGCTGCAAATCATTCCTTTCGACATTTTCAACATTTGAACAACGATAACACAGACGTGTTAATACAAACCCTCTACAACTCTTCCCCGCTGTGTGGCACATAATATGCTGGACTTTTTCTGGACTCAATGGCAAATATTACACTACAAGGAGGCTGCAGCCATCAGGCTGTGCAACTGCACTCAGTAAAATCATCTTCTCACTCACCTACATTTTATAAAGGTGCAATAAAACTTTAAATGTCAATATTATGTACATCATTTGTCAATATATTGTGAATATCTTGTTTGTTCCCTGTTAGCCTTTAAATATTTTTATTTCATTTAATTTATTTATATTTTAGTCAATATAATCCTCACTCTTTTCTATTGTATTGTTGCTGTAATTATGCATATTTCCTGATTGTGAGATTAATAAAGGCTTCTCCTTCTTCTTCTTCTTCTTTTATAAAACCTTGCTAATCCCTGACTCTGTACAATTGACTGTCTTTTGCACATCTGCTCTTGTTTGTTTTTTGTGTATAGATTGATTTGGATGTTTCTCGCTATTACTGTAATTACTATGTCGTTTCTGTGTGTTGTTTTTAGTGCT
>NW_027466113.1:2232500-2260000 GCF_046127955.1 Nelusetta ayraudi
ACAGACACACACACACACACACACGCAAATGTATGTCTTTATAGAAACCTGGTAGCACCACACATTGCACATGCAGTATAGATATTGAAAAATCTTTGCACTTTACATTTTCTCTGTTCCTCCATGAGGCACGTTGAATGAATTCACATCAAATCCCAATTCACCATGGCGGCATCTTTATGAAGTACTCCATCACTTTTAGGCCTTACTTTATTTAGTATTCATGTCAGAAGTTTGGACAGAAATTGAAAGAATGAATAGAAGAGCGCTTTCAATGAAAAGCCCTTGACTGCAGTGCGGGATGCGTCCAGTGATTTCTTTTGTGTTTTGAGGTCAGATCTTTTTGTAAAGTATTGATTTAGTGGGATTTCAAAAGTACATAAAACACACACACACACACATCAGAAATGCACAGCTCAACAATGCACACTGGCTCTTCGGAATGTCATCAGCATCAAACATGAGTTCATTGTCCTCAACGTCTTTTAATCTGTTGATCCTCTCCACAACTGCTCTCTCTCTCTCTCTCTCTCTCTCTCTCTCTCTCTCTCTCTCTCTCTCTCTCTCTCTCTCTCTCTCTCTCTCTCTCTCTCTCTCTCTCTCTCTCTCTCTCTCTCTCTCTCTCTCTCTCTCTCTCTCTCTCTCACACACACCTTTCTCTCTGGCTGCTAACAGATTTTCTCATTTTGCCTCGGGCTTGTCTCGCTGCTAACTCATTACTAGGCTAATAGAAGCAGTGAGAGGATTAAAACCGATGAAGCGGCTTTTTCGTACTGCTTAACCCTTATGACAACCTGTGACCTCTGGAAAAAAAACAAACAACACACACAAACAAACAAACACACACACACACCGACACGTACCAAGTCACACACTCAAAGACTGATTGTTACGCTGTAAGATTTCGGGGATGCTGTGCTGATCTCCACCACTATCAAGACTGTCAGCGTCTCCAGCATTATATCTCATTCAATCACTTTTTATGTGCGTTTTGACTCGCGCACAATCCGCACTGATTGCTTGAATTATTAACTTGTTGATGAATAATTGATGTCTTATTTGGAGGAGTAGAACGTCTCACTCTGATTACCTGTTTACAAGCACATGCAGAGGTGGGTGGCTACAAAAATCCCGGAAAACTTTGATTGTGGAACCATGTAAAAATGTAGCTCACACTAATCACACTTGATTATTACTTTTCATAACCTATCAGTTCTGTGCCTTGGAAAAAGTTCTGGCATTAAAAACATAAAACATGTTCCAAAAGTGATAATAAGCTAAAGGGGCAGTTACTAACTGAGTCACTTCATTGTGATTCCGGATCCTTTATAGGAGTGTTCATTCACCTCACCAGTGCTCTGTTACCTGTTCCCCTTGTTCTTTTGCAGGAAACCAAAGACAGGTAAACGCTCCAAAGGGCTAATGAACAGATTACTTCAGGAAGTGATTAAGTACAACCCATTCACAAAGCACCAAGAGCTGATTGAGGTGTGCGACTGGAGGACTTTCTTAGAAGTGGGTTTCTGAGGCTACGCAGGTCATTCGTTCTGCAAAGCTCTCAGTGAACTTGGCATTGCAAGAACGGCCAAAAGGAGAATTCAATTTTATCAGCAACTTGGAGCCGCAGAGGAAAACCACAACTTGGCTGTGGTTCAAGAGGGCTGATCGGTGGGTTTCCGCCAGTCTGGGCCTGTTCAACCCCAGCTGGGTCCCCTGGGCGAGGGGTGTCTGATGTTGTGAGACTCCCGGTGAACCCAGGACAAATGTTCATTAGATGTTTTACTACTTTATATTTCTTTCCTTACCAAAACTAGCTCCATTAACCAACACATTTAAACTTGGCTAGCTACCTGAACATGTAAGCTAAAATGCCATAGCATGGCTCATTGAGACATCTTTGTTCAGTCTCGTTTTTTGTTCTTCGTTTTTCTGTGTTTTTACTGTGAAAAATAGACTCACACATTTGGATTCGGCCAGTTTTTATGACGGTGAAAGTGCCATGGAGTTATGATGTAAATGACTGTTTTACATCAGTGTGTGTGGTGCAAAGTGGATTTGCATAACTGCGGCCCAAACACAATTTTCCTTTATGCCCCTAACATTAATAATTGCCTGAGCTTCAGCGGCCATTGACATATTTCACATTTTATGGATAATAAACTTGTGTGATCGTCCACCATTCCACAAGAAATGTTGATGGTTTTTTTGTTTAGTGTATTTCTATTTTTTTTGTTAAAATCACTAACTGAACTAAGTTTTATCATGACTTAATTTTCCTCGATACACATTATGTTTATTTCAATACAAACCCAAGCAGAACGGTTATTTGCCTTTAACTTTCCACTCCTGGTGTAATACATGATGAATGAATGATGATGAAAACAAGAAGAATTAATAGCAATTATGAGATCATGCTTGTTGATCAAATAGATTAATTTAGTCTCCTGTTCCTTTTTGTGAACACAACTGAAAAATTAGACAATGTTATATTATATTCGAAAATATCAAACATACTTTAGAATGAAACTCTAAAACCAACTTTTTTGATGCATTTTACAAGACAAGAGAAAGAAATGTGAAAAGGAAACTAATTTCCCCATCATAGAATTTTACAAATCCATCAGGGTTGTGTGATACCAAAGCTGAACGCTCCCTGCCAAAGTGATACCAAAAAAAAACAACAATTCTGGCGATGGTGTTGTACCCTTTATTGGGCTATTATCACAGTGCTTCGGATTAGAAAGGGCAACACATTTATGCCGTAAGTGCTTTTCTTCATAGAAACCAATGTCCTTACCCACTGGCTGGTAGCCCTGCCTCGTAGGACCTCCGAATGGGTTGCGGCTGCCAAAAGAGCCTCCGTCAATGGAGCCGTACGACATTATGCCTTGTTGGGGATGATTCAGCGACAGGTACCTGTAGAAGAAAACAGAGTTCAAAAAGAATTGTGTGAATGACTTGAATGCCGCTGTAATTAGGCAAATTTCCCCGGTGTGGAATTCAAAAAGTATTCTTATTCTCATTTCTAAATATGTTTCCAACTCTCTTCACTTGTCCAAGTGTCAACCTACTACTGCCCTGAAATGAAAGCACCTGACGAATGACGCTGTAAATGCCTTCATTATCATGAGCATAACATTTATCTTGGATTTTTTTTTTTCTGAAACTCATGGAGGATAATGTTTAAATTTGCTGCAGCAATTAGTTACAAGAGGCTCATTTAAGTGCAGTTTTAGAGTGAATTTTGTTGGAAACCTTTGCAGTGTCAAAGTCTTCGAAGATCGCTTCATATTTTCACAACTGAAAGAAGCACTAAAGTCGGTGCAGCTTTTTAGGATTGTTTTTTAATTTAATAATATACCTTGATTTATGAATTTTAATACTACATGCGCCATTGCTCTTGTACCAAGATAAGAGCGCCACAAAATTCCGATTTCCGACTCATTTGGATGCAAACAGTGTGTCCTAGCAAGTTGAGGGTCAGAATGAGTCGTTCTAAAGATTTTATGAATTATTATGATTATGAAGCCAGAATAGTTTCATAATATTCAACAAATGTATTTCTGCAGCACAAAATGCACAGTGGTGTGGGTGTATGGTGGTAGTGGTGGGTAGTAGAGTGGCTGTGCTGCATCAAGCACACAAGAACTGAAATCCAGTGAATAATTTTTTTGGGGGCGCCGGGCTATTTAGTATGTTGACTCGCAGAACCACTTGCATGAAGAGGACGCACGAGCCTCATCTGGGTGCTGCGGGACAAAAAGGTCAAGTGGCCGTGTGAACATGTGTTACACCCGCGGCCACGGACACACAGATGAAATCCTAATCAACTAAAACTCTTGGAGTGCTCCGGCGTCTCCGTCAAAAGGTCAGAGTGTGATTCCAGTTCACTTAGGCGCCACTCCGCAACCACTCCCCCGCCCCGGCGTCTCCCCCGCACCGTGAAAGACAAGCATTCAGACAAGCAGAAGAATGTGATTACGCTCCGCAGTCACCATGCGGTTCATTGTCGGGGCGGAGCCAGTCAATCTGGCCATGTAGGACTCGGCATTGTGGGTACCAAGCGGCTCCGGAGGAGCAGCCGGAGATTTCAGTGTCGGCACATCGCGGGGACACAGATTGGCTGCATGGGCCCTCAAGAAGGTTTAATCCGATTAATTTTCATCGAGAAGGGAGATTAATTACTTTGGGCAGTCCATAAACAATCTTCACTGCGTGTTGACTTGCAGCCCAGTGGATGCGCCTCGTGCCTGTCCGCCAGCGTCCGCGTACGAGATGCACTACTCTGCAGGTTGTGACTCACGACAGCCATACGATTGGACGACCTCGCCCTGGAATCCAACATCCGCGCTCCAACGTGTGGGAACGTTGGCACTTTTGAAACATACACACTCCAACAACCCACAAAAAAGTGGAGGAGAAAAAGAAAAAGAAAAAAAGCTTTGGGAGCTCTGCTCATGCCATCCAAGCTTGGCCTGTCCCGGGAATCCGAAACTTCTGAGTGGAATGGATGATGAAAATGAAAGTGTCTTGATATTGTTTGTTAAATTATGTTGAAAGATGCAGTATCTATCTATCTATCTATCTATCTATAATAGCCACTTCCTCCTGCACTTGTGCATAAATGCTCTTAAAATAGAGCATTTCTTACAATGAACAGAAACCGACATATACACACACATTTGTTCCCATCGTCAAATGAATAAATGTATTATCAATACTCTGTGTCTGTATGTCTGGATTTCATGTCCATTAGTCAGTCTGAACCAGTCATAAAGGTCAGGCCTGGCCCCGCATCACATTTTAGCACTTTCCCCCCACAAATCCAGGTGGCATCCTGAGATTAGACTCAAAGTCTTTGGACAAAGAAAATGGTTTTAGTGGTTATTGGTCAATGGAAAGATTAACAGATTTATCATCTTCACGGCCCTGCAGAGATTTTTAATGAAAATGCCCATTTAAGACTTTCTGCTCCGACAATCACAATTTTCTTTTTCTGGTTAATGCGGCAAGAATAAACAAATAAATGAATTCTCTGATTGGTTGGGAGTAGAGCTTTTCAGCATTGAGGTTGCATTTTTTTCCGTTGCATGAAAAATGCATGTGATGCAAATTGGGAACCATAAAGTTGACCGTATAAATGTTGTGTATGTTTTTATTTGTTCTTGTGTTGTTCTTGGTTTTATTTTATGTGGCCCTGCGATGAACTGACAGCAGGGATAGGAACCAGAAGACCCCCGCAACCCTGAGTACAGGAGGTGGATGGATGGATGGATGGAGGAACGGTTGAGATGCACGTTTAAATTCAAAACTGAGATATGACTGGGAAAAAGAAAATACAGCTAAATGCAACTTTCCCTTCCTCCAATGGAAGCAAAGTACGTGGGAAAAAAGGCAAAAAAAAAATGGAACAACGAGAGGAGTGACAGTCTATAATGTCTCAGTTCATGGGACCAGCTTGCTTGGCTTAGGAGCTGATGGTGAGAGCGAATGTGCCAAGAGCAGTAACTGTGTGTCTCTCTGCCTGAGAGGGAGCCCAGCCCTGTCAGCTGGCCCAATATAAGAGCATCTCCTGCTGTGTGTAGCTGCCCTGCTGTTCACTAGTTAAACGTCCAGTAGCCTGATGCGTCTGAAGCCACTGCAAGCTGAAGACAGCACTTTTTTTTTTTTTTCCTTTATAAACCTTATAAACTGCACCATGACATAATGTTCTCTGTCATGAAGGTCTAGCGCAGGAGTGGCCAATTTTGTCTGTTGGGCCCACAATGGGTTCTAAAATGTGACAGAGGGGGCCGGAGCAGGAGCAGATGGATGGAGTGTTTTGGTGACCCACCACATAGGAGAAAAAAATATATCATGGGATATGTAGAAAACGTGCTTTAACGAAAATGAACCAAAGCAAAGTTCCAACCTAAACTGTGTCTTTGAAGCTCTACGATATTTAGCTCTTTATTGAAATGACTCTAAAACACTGAAAAAATTGACGAAATACAGCTATTTTATGATTTACTTCCCATCAATATAATTTCTTCAAGTTTGGCTGGCCGGATTAAAAAGCATAACGGGCCGCATACGGCCCCCGGGCCGAAGATTGCCCCATGCCTGGTCTAGCGTGTTCGTTTGTAGTAGCATCACCTCATAGCAATATCCTGCATTGCCTCCTCAGGTCACTGGGACTTTAACTTTAACCATTGACTTAAAGATCCAGTGTGTAAAATTTGGCTTGATTTATGATTTGTATATTGGTAAGAGCTTGACATACTGCCCATAAATACATGAATAAATGTGTACACTCACAGTACAATTAAAGCAATTTGGTTTCTTAACCTAAGAATAGTTCTGATAAGAATATACAGGTACTACCCGAAAAAAATTAGAATCTCAAGTAAAAGTTGTTTTATTTTGGCAATTTAACATAAAAGATCAAACCAACAAATTTTATTGAGCCATTACACGCAAATTGATATATCTCAAGCAGTCGCAGCCTTGTTGTAACTTTGCTGATTAAGATTTTCAGCTTAATTAAAACTACAAACCCACAAACTAATTTTCTGAGTTTTTGAATTTGAGTTTTTTTTTTTTAAGCTGCCGGCGTGCTTCCTTAAATACCAGCCTTCCTCAAAGATTTTCCGCACTGGAGTCAGGACCTTTAACAGGATCTTGCCAGAGTCAACTTTGGGACAGGTTGCTTGCTCAGCCACACATTTAAAAAAAAAAAAAGAGAGAGAGAGAGAGAGATTTGTGACCTCAAGACAACTTCAAGCAGTGACCTCGACAGTCATAAAAATCTGATTTTATTTTTTTTCCCCCTCCTGAGCTCGACAGATCAAACAGCTTCATCTTGCACCTTGTCGGCAGAACACACCAGAGGTAGTTTGTCAACGCATGTTGACGTCTAGCTACCAATAACGGAACAACCTTTCATGCGAAGCTCAGATTAGGCTGAACTTTTTTTGTCTGAGAAAATAAAAGACCTTTGGAAATGTTCAAAAGGAACCTCTGCTGCAGCAGCCTGAACACTTCCATGACGTCACTCATGACATTATTAAAGCCGTTTGTTACGCTTTGGTGTTCTTTTTTTTTACCCCCATTTTTTACAGCAGACTTTTCATTCTTTTTTTTCTTAGCCACTCACGACTCATGCATTTTATCCTCTAAACTGATTTCCCTTTCCCCCTCATTTACACATCTTGAATAAACAGGCCAAAAAAAGTCCTCAAACTGCTTTTATGATTTGGGTCCAAAGCTTTGAGGGAGGTTTCTCTTCCTCCATCATATTTTTTCTTGGCTCTCTCTTTAACAAGCTGTTTCAGTGGGGATCTCTCCAGCCATCTACTTTTTTTCTTCTTCTTCTTCTTTGTCCATGCAGAAAAAAAAAAATATTTCTTTCAATTGCTGAAATGGATAATAAAGAATAGTGGAAGAACAATGTATCAATATAAATACTGTAATACAACACTGAGTGAAGAATGTGAAATATCGCAGAAGAGTTTTGTTTATAAAGCACAGTTTATTATAGTGTTATTCATATTTTTGCTATTTTTTGCCAGAAATGTTTTCCATTGTTTGCACAATGGTGGCACTTTAATTCATGCCCAGTTCTTTCTGTGCTGTAATTATTGTTAAATAGAGTATATTAATACTACTAATAATATTAATTGCTTCATTCATTTATGGTAATGATTTGGTCAGCGCTAAATCCTCATTCAATTTACCTGATACTGACTGACAAAGCAAACGAGTATCAATTTTGTTTCAAATTAATTTTCTGCCATTCCATAAACTCATTACTCAACTTTCTGCATCACCCTCTAGCCACAAAAGGAACAGCTCTCCTGTAAATATATTATCACATGACCAATGAACCAAAAAATGGCAAAACAAATCAAAATCAGTCCATCTAAATTAAACCGCAGCCGTTTTCAGCGTGCGCATTCAAAGCGTGCCACGTTGAACCCGCGGCAGCTGCCAGACTTGGTGCCGAGTCAAGTGGTAATCTAAAATTAACCCCTTTTTTTCCTTCATTGATTTTCATTGAATGTTTTTCATTCCATCTTAATCCTAAAACAAATTAACACAGGTGAAGGAGGTGGTTCATCATGATGACTGATCAGTTTTGAAAACACACACACACACACACACACACACACACACACACACACACACACACACACACACACACACACACACACACACACACACACACACACACACACACACGCACCTATATCTTTCAGGAAAACTTCAACAAGTGAGTGCAGCCAAAAGCTCAACACTGTAGAACGTTTCATTTTTTGAAGAAAAACAGATCTTTTTTTTTTTTCTATTTAAATCTAACAATTTAAAAACATATTAGGTTAAGGGAACTCCGTATCTGAGAAAAGGGAAAATTAGTTCTTGCTGCTATGGCTTGACATGAAACACACTTCACAGTTCTTCTGGCACAGCTATGCGCATTTGACTTAACATCCTCAATCAGATCACAGTTGATGATAGACCAAAAGACAATGAATGGCTTGACCCTCCAAAACAATGACATGAGGTGCTGTGCTGCATTTCCCTGCAGAGTGGCTGTAACCACCATGCAGACAGCAACATAGTCATTTCATGGCATAAAGTCACTTGGTGTCTGGCCAGTGAAGAGTGGGTACGACTGGATATTTTTGAGCTTTATGCATTCAGTGAGCATCACGCTCTCCATCCAAATGCCCACTCTCCTTTCACGGGAAAGCACAGAGATTCACAGTACATAGAAGCACAGTTGGAACTGCACCCTCTACCCCCAACTACACGGCGTAGGATGAGCAGGAGCAAAAGGAGCATGGACGGCTGGGTGGCTGAATGGGCTGATTAGTGGATAGATCTGTGGGTTAATGCATGGATTCGTTGATGGACAATGAACATCGCCATCCAGAAACACACCCACAGACGCGGAAGACATTGACGCTAATGTGATACCGATAACTCCTTGCACTTAACATTCACATTCCGTGGGTTGCTGCTTTCAACGTGCGGCCTGATTCAATCTCGTCTTGCCTGCCTATGTGTTTACCATTCCACATCAGTGTTTCTCTGCGCTCTCTCAACTTTGTTTCCTCCATCCCTGACTGCCACAGGCCTGGAAAAAGCTAGAAACCAGGCAAGGGATATGTACTGTTCTAATGCCATAAGCTGCAACATTGATAGGGCACTTTAAAACAAATGTAGTCCACGGCTAGTCTTAAAGGCTCATTTAAATAGTTGAGTTAAATCAAGTTGGTTTTAAGTATGGCATGGTTGACTGATATTGCCTATCTGCTTTTACATCTATTCTAACATAGTAAAAAGTTGTCCCCTGTACAAGGAAGCTGTCCTTGACAGGTGTCAACATCAGTGGCAGAAATCTCCAATTTGCTGGAGACACTGTGTTGACAGCTACTTCATCAGAACAACAGCAGGAGCTGCTGGAGTCTATAGAGAATGTTAACTACAAATCAGTAAAAAAAAAAAAAAAAAAAAAAAAAATCATGGACATGGCAGCTACCAAGGAACACAGGAAGACAGTACAAGAGAGAGTATCAAGAAACGTGACAATCCTTGAGTATGTGGGTGCCATAGATAGATAGACCACAGCATCTACAGTGAGGCTGTGTAAAGAAATCAGAACGTCACTCAGAAGAATACAAACACCCTTTCAGTCCCAACATGAAGCACGGGAGAAGAAGAAGTTCTGAAAATGTTGGTGTGGCAGGTGGCAACATATACAGTAGCTGTGAGACCCAGACGGGCCACAGAAGATCAGCGCCTTCAAATGAAATGGGACAGGTAGCTACCAGAATCTGCTGCAAATCACACTGCACCAACACCTGAGTTACTTGCAGAAGGAAGGAAATAGCAGTACTGTGGTCAGAGCACAGGACATTTCAACCCATATTTTACAGAGGTGCAACCATGGCATAAGAAGCGTAGGCCAACCGTATGGGAAGTGGGATGACTACAGAGATCCAGTGCCTGCTGTCCTTGACTGAGTCAAATTCAGATGACAGAAAGAGGTAGAAGAACTCCTGCAAGCTTCAGATGGGACTAAAAGAAGAAGAGACTAACTGACACTGCCAGTCAAAGTGAATTACTAAATTGGCAAAATGGTAAATCGATTGCACTTTACGCTAATAGCACTTTTCTGCACATCACCAGTGCGTGAAGTGCATTCACCCACTCACCCATTCATCCATAAACCAAATGGGCATCTGCTGGCATGCAGTGTACGGCAATGCCCATTGGAAGCAATTTCAGGTCAGTGTGAAGGATGCTTCAGCATGTGGACAGTTGGAGATGGGACTCCAACCACCAACCTTCAATCACTGGTCAGCCTGCTCAGTGGAGTGCGCTAATGACTTCAGAGACTGTAGGTTGTACATTTATCACATCCTTTCTTTACAGTCTTGACATTTCCCAACATCATTTCTAGGATCTTTCTCTCATACATCTTGGTATGTGTGTGTGTGGTCTTTCGCTCTCTCACTCACACACGCACGCACGCACGCACGCACGCACACACACACACACACACACACACACACACACACACACACACACACACACACACACACACACACACACACACACACACACACACACACACACACACACGTTGTGGTTTAATGTTTCAGCTGGTTCTAGAACAACCGACAAGTTGTTTGTACTTTTTAGTCATGTTTTTGTTTTTTTTTCTGCCATTTCAAATAATTGTTTCATCAAATTGAGTCAATGAAGGATTGACTTTTTAGATGGATTTTCTTTGTAGATAGAATGTTAATAACATTTTAAGCAAGTATAAAAAAAATTGTAAACAATAAACAATTAATTAAGTCTTTTGACGGTGAAGAAGCAGAAGTAAACAAAACCAGTGGAAAAAAAGTAACAACAATTTCTTAAAATACTGACAAGAATTGGGCCAGTTGTAATTAATCTTCTAGCTCAGAAAATGCCACACCCATGGGAAAGACGACGTGCACAGTTAAATGTTTGAATTTCGGCAAACCCGCTTCCATAAAACATGTTGCACATTATCTCAATTTTAAAGACAAAAAACATGTTTGTTTTTTTTTTGCTAATCACTTAAAAAAAAAAATCTTTCAAATTTTGCAATCTCCATCAGGTTTCTGATGCATGAAAGACTTTATGTGAACTCAGTTTTGTTTTTTTGTTTGCTTTTTGCAGCAAAAACAGCACTCTGTAACTGATTGTCTAGGGAGCATTGTCTAGGACGGTTCTCTTGATATCCTTCCTCCTCTCTTTTCTTGATTTCCTACAAACTTCAATTCCGGCAATGCTATCATTAGCATTGAGTGATCTCAGACCTTTGGACTACAGTTCCAAAGGCAGGAATGACAAGGAGATGCACATGCTTTAACTTCATCATACAGCTGGCCCAAGCTGTAAACAAGGTGTTAATCCTTTCCAACATCATAGTTTTCCTGGCTGTACCATGATGAGATTCATCACGGAGCAAGATTCATAATGACTCTGCAAAAATGCAAAGTATTATTAAAAACGAGACAATGTTGGACCCACAAAGACTGAAACCCGGAACCATGCGGAGCCCAGTGCAGAACGACGCTGTGTCATTGCATCACCACATCCGTCAACATTATCATAAGCTCAGACGGCACTGATGACAACCAAAGTGAATTCTTACAACAGAGTTAAAGGCCCATTTTACCACAACACCGCTGGATTTAGCGGTCGGGAAGGAATTCTTGGAGACAGGATGGTCATCAACAGCGTAATCCCGTTTCTTCGAGACAAGAGTGACCCTAATCAGCCAAGCCAATCAGCTCATTCTGCCATCCGAGGCACCCCTTCAACACAGACAATTCTGTTAAGTAGTTCTATCGTTTTAATGGATTTGTAGATGTGTCGGAAATGACTCACTTACCAACCCAGAAATGCCTCAAGAAGTTATTTTGAATTTCTTATTGTGATGTAATGAGTTTAAGTTAATTCCGGCGATTAGCTGTAGCCCAAGGCTAGTTGAGCACTCTTGGAGTCGTGATTGATAATTAGATCACTCTTCTTTACCTTCTTCTTTCTTTTAATTTTTTTTTTTTATTTGTTTGGAGCAGCATAAGTAGTTTTTTTTTTCCAGAAACTATCACATAAACTCACTTTATTTTCTTTGGCATCTTTTAAACTAGCAATGATTTGGCTTTTTATTCATTTGCTGCTTTATTTCTCTACAAACTGTAGTTTCCCTTTCAATATATATATCATACAAAGTTGCGTTATGATTCACCCACTGAGAAACATTAATACAAATTTTAAACAACAACGGAAGTTTACAGTTGTCTTTGAACAAAGGTGAGGGCAGTTAAACAACAAAACAAGATGCATATTGCATCTCTGATATTTTTTCTTTTTGGAATCAAATTTTGAGCCTTATCCAAGTGATAATTCCTGACAAGCATGATTGCCTCACTGCAGCCTTTTTGTTACATTAGCTCCAGGGCCCCTTGCTCATAGATTATATTTGCTAGTAAGATGAGGTTTACATAAAAAAAAAAAAAATGTTTTCTGCGATACTAGGGAGAGGACCGAGCCATTGCTGCTTTGACTGCGAAGCTTTTTGATGTGCAGGCATAAAGACGCAGATAGGCAGCCCCATGGCAGATTTGCATGTCGGGGATCAAAGGGAAGGATGAAAATCTAAAAGGCTTGTTCGGGGGCTCAACCCTCGACAGGACCCTCTTCAGAAAAGAAAAGAAAGTCACAGTCAAAGCAGTGTCTTCCTCTCTGATGAGAGAGTGGCTCTGCCTCAATCCCTCTTTTTATTGTCCCCTCTTCAGCTGACACTGGCAAACTAAAGGATTGCTCATATGTGTTTACTGAAGCCTCCCTCCTTTCCCATCCCCAGTCAGATTTGAGGCTATTCCATCAGCACTGTCTCTCTTTGAAAACAGCCTTCATCTTGGGGCGCAGGAGCGAGGGAGAGAGAGAGAGAAAAAAAAAAGCTCCACCTCTGGGCAGTGAAATTGCCTTGTCACCCAAAAAGGAGTCATTATTGAGATAAATCACCCCATTCTATTCCATAACTGAACTCTGCCTTGGCTTACCTTCCAGTGGCACCTGCCATCCGGACTGAGCCATCACGTGCACCCTACCAGTGTGAGCTTTGTCTGCCAGGAAGATTCAGCAGCGCCTCTGGTTGGTTTAGTGTGACGGTGTGAACAACACAAAAAATTTCCATTAAATTGGCAAAGGCCAAGGCTAAAGCTGAATGAACAAAAAAAAAACTGTTGATGCTTGTTTTTGGTTGTGTTTTAGTAATCATTTGACATGGATATAGAATTAAGATAAGTAGGATACATCCAAATTTACTCTGCTTTGAAATATGACAAATCTCAAGGGAACACAGTGTGCTCTGGAATGAACAAAAAAGCAAAAACAATTGAGAGACTGAGCAGTAAATGTCAGATCACACCTGCAAATTTCCGTGGGAATGACTAAAACGTTGGTCTCCTACACACATGACATATGCGAACACAGGGTTGGTAGAAAAACTTCTCTCACGTGTTTGTGTGTGGGTGATACGCACAGACATGGCAGAAAACAAGGTGCGTGAAAACCTCTGTGACTCACGGTTCTTCAACCTCTTCCATGTAACATCTTGTTTTGAAAATGTCAGCACTCAAACAACTCCTAGGAGTGTAAACAGTTAAAAGTGTTTGCCTGGCGCTCATACGTGTTTTTTTTTTAATCGCTGGATCGTGATTGAATGGCCCCTCATGGAAATTCAGGTGAGAGTATAATTGCGCTGAGGAACCCAATGTCATCTGGTCTACCAGACCATAGCAAGAAGTTAGAATCGGATTTGAATAAATGTGTACAGACGATGTACAACAGCTTCCTGGAAGCTGGAAGGAAGACGTTTGTAGCAGGGGTATGAGAAGAAAAGATTGTGAACTAAAATGAATTAAAATGAAGAAAAGCTGACAAAGCCCAAAAGTAGCAGCATAACTGTGATTCAGTTGAGGTCTGGATGGCAGTCAAGCATCAATGTCGACCCCACAGATGGATTTTGATGTCCACATGGGAGTGTAGCGCTATCCAACTGCAATCAATTCACAATATCATGCATTTCATTGCCAGAGGTCAAACAGGGCAGCAGAGTTCACACGCAGTTAAACGCTTTTTTTTATATGTTTTCATCAGTTTCTTGGATGCCGTGAAAAAAGTTGAGGGATTGTGATTGACAAACGATGTCCGCTCGCAAGATGGAAACTGTGTTGGAAAACGTTGGCCCTGTTTCTGTACAGTGGGAGGAAGCAAAGACATGAAGTGCATAATTTTAATGTCAGTTTTCAGAACAGCGTCTCCTGCCAGTACCTATCAAGCTGACTTTGACCCGTGCCTCAGCAGCCAAGTGTGCGCCTTCGTTTGGACGAAACCGAGAACACATTTCTTTTCGTCGCAAAGCAGCCTTAAACTTTTTCCTGTCATAAGAGTTTTGTCGTGGTTGTGTTAGATGCTATGATAGTCTGATACAACATATGGTTAACTCAGTGTAGCTCAAAAATGTATTTCATCCAGATACCGCAGAGGGAGCGTTCCCAAATGTTTGGTAGGTTGACTGGGACTTGGGAATTTGTCTTATCAAACGAATGCACTGCCAGGTTGATAAGAGATCAATACTCGTGATGGGCATTCCGGCTCTTTTTAGAGAACCGGCTCTTTTGGCTCGGCTCACTAAAAAGAGCCGGCTCTTTCGGCTCCCAAACGGCTCTCAAATTTTTTTGGTGCCTAAAATAATTTATTACCAACAGTAATAAAAGATTATGCACAATATGAATTACGAATGTAAAAAAAAAAGAAACATGGATTATATCCAATGTTTATAATATAAACACACCTTTATTTATACACTCTACAGAGTGATAAAAACTAAGCAAGTGCAAAAAACAAATGTTTAACTATTTACAAATGAACTTAAATAACTATTAACAATTGTAAACGTTTAGTTTTTTTTACTACTAAACAAATTTAAAGTCAAACAACATACGCTTACAGAAACTCACACAACAAAATATGAATTAAAATGTGTAAAACAAAAAGAAAAAAAATCAGCATCCAGATAACAGTTTTGTCCTTTAGTGAAGATTGACATTGAGAAAAACCAAGAGCCTCATCTTTGTGCGGCTGATCCTGTTTCTTCTCTCTGTAAATATCTGCCCTGTTTTGGAGAAGATTCTCTCTGAGGGGACTGTTGTTGCTACAATGCACAGTCTCCATGCCATCACATGTGTAAGGCGTCGGTAAATTGAAGCCTGCAGTTTCGTGGCGGTGGAATCTGCTCACCGAGCCGCGCTGTTGCGCGACTAAACGGTTCAAACAACCCGGCAAGCGACCCGGGTGACAATCGGCTCCGATCGGCTCCGATCGGCTCCGCACCGATCGGCTTGCGATGGAATTGGGACACCCGGGACAACACCACCTTTTTTTTTTTACCTGCCGCACGGAATGACGTTGAGCATAACGTGCGCTAAATCATAATATCGCGCCAGTCGCGCTAATCAAATGCGGCATGGAGAGAGAGAGAGAGAGAGCGAGAAAGAGAGAGAGAGAGAGAGAGAGAGAGAGAGAGAGAGAGACGAAAAAAAAAAAAAAAAATCAGACGAGAGCCGGCTCCCGTCATTCACATCAAAGAGCCGGCTCTTAGAGCCGTTTCGTTCGCGACCGACACATCACTAATCAATACATCCTGTCAGTGCAAAGGATCCCATGACACGTGTGAATGTCCTGTGACAAGCCACAATGTTTAGACTGAAAGAACACTGCCCATACCACAGCATCCACAAACTTCAACTTTTGACGCAATTGCACCCAAGCTGTTTTACCATCCTCCTCTTCCTCCTCAAGGACGCCAATTGATCCTGAAATACTTAAAACGATTCAGATGCAAAATTACGCAATAGCATTAAATCAGTGGTTCTCAAACTTTCTCTGTCATGCCCCACCTTGGAGGAAGAAAATTTTTCATGCCCCCCCTAAATTTTGGGCTAGAAGCCCCAAATTTGACGTGGCTGTGTCTTGAGGGATCCCAATGAACCTGCAAGTGGCCCCATGTCTCTAGGACAAAGTTGACTTTTGACCCCATAGACTTGCATGGCATTAGGGTTAGCGATAAGGCTGGAATTAGGGTTAGGATTAGGGTTAGGGTTACTGCTGGAATTAGGGTTAGGGTTTCGGGGTTCCTCATGGGCTAGAAGCCCCACATTTGGCGTGGCTGTGTCTTGAGGGATCCCGATGAACCTGCAAGTGGTCCCATGTCTCTAGGACAAAGTTGACTTTTGACCCCATAGACTTGCATGGCATTAGGGCAGTGGAAGAAATTTTTTCATGCAAAGGTTTTTGATTACGTTCTATCAGCGCTCGAAAACTGTTCATTGTCCTCTGGCTTTTTTGCTCACGGCTCGCGCATTACAAAGAAAATAGACCAGACACCAAAACGATTGCTGTGCGGCGCGAGCCGGCCGCGGAGGTGCACCCCGCTTCAAGTCTGGCGTGAACGACACCATCGTTCCACAGCTACTCGCCAAACTACAGCCCAACAACAAAGAACACTGGCCACCGCCAGACTCCTGAATTCTTCTTTTCGTCCCTGTCAAATATTTGTCCATCCTGTGCACCTGAGCAGCGTTTTTCTTAGCTACAACCTACTGAACACTTTTTGTTAATTGTTCCGCCGATGTGAAAACATTAGTTCCCCCGGGCGCCCCGTCTCCCTCCCGCCCGGTGTTTCGCGTCCCCCCAGACGTGACTCTGTGCCCCCCAGTTGGGGCGCGCCACCCACTTTGAGAAACACTGCATTAAATGCACAGTCATGAGCTCATCACTCAGAGTCGCTAATGAAAGTCTGGCATCAAAAAACCTACTGCTTGTTGAGGCTGAAATTGTAAATATTTCAAAGTCAGCATGTGAGCTGGCTGTTGACTCTGGAATTTCGAACAACTGACTGCAGCCAACTGCTGTGTCGGACGCATATAATTTTATTACTGAACATCTGCGAAACATTTTCAAAAATGCACTCTTAAAAGGTAAAAGTTGGTGGGGTTTTTTTCTGTTAGTGTTGGCAGCGCTCATCATTCTGACTTATTTCATTTTTGCCAAAAACATCTACTTGATTGTGAGCCGGGTATTGCACCTAGTGGTGTGCCAGAGACACAGAAAGAATGAAAAAAATCCAGCAAATTTGATTACAGTATCTTTTTTGTTTCTGAAGAAATATTTAACAACAGTATCAACCCTTGAATCAGCGAAACCAAATTTTGCTCTTGAACTGAAACGAGCATCGCATTTGACATATTAGCGGCTAACGTGTTGCCCTGACTTGACTCCGAAATGCCAAATTTCATCTCGGCGAGGGTCTATTTGATTTGCAAACGGTGACACCACTGCTCCACAGAAGCCACTGGCTAATGGTGGCAGGCAATTCAGCCGTGATGCCTGGGCAGTTAGCGGCCTGACACAGTCTTTATCTTGCTCACCCTGCAGAACAGTTCATGTCAACACACAAACAAGATCTCGTGATCTATGACTGTCCCCCCAACGTTTTTTTTTTTTTTTTTTTTCCCCTTTTCAGCGGCGCGTGTGTGGATTGGCAGGGATAAAGCAAACGGTTGCAGGGGAGCTTGTGATGGAGCACAAAGCATGTGTTATCTGTGTTTGTTCTCTGTCACAGCTTTGGCCTCGGGAAGGCAAACATTAGCGGCAGTCTGACTCGACACGTAAGGCAGCGCCGAGGAGGAGAGGCGGCGCACGTCGCAGCCGCTTTCACGAACGAGGCCACATCGACTGCATGTAAATTTCCATTAATCCAAGTGGATTATTCGGCCATCAGCGGCACAATGACGTTTTTTGTCACATATGCCGACAGTCTGTATGCCTGGGATGTCATCCTGGCAGCGGCTCCCACATGTGGGCAGAATGAAAAGCGGTCTAGACGCGATTCATTTAGAGACTGAAGCGCCGGCGCTCTGACTGTTTCGGGACCGCAGGGCGACGCTAACCTATCGGTAAAGATCAGGGTCTTTTTTCTTCCCCCCTTTTTTTTCTTTTTTCTTTCTGTCTACCTATCACGCCGCAGTCGCAGGCCCCTAATTGGAACAACCCACATAATTGGGTTTGGGAAAGGCGGGAGGGGCGGGAGGTGGGTTTGGTCAAGCTGATTAGCTTAAGGAGACACCTTTAACGGCAGACACAGCACCGAGTCAGACAAGCGAGGCGCTGCAGTGACTCAGGCTGTCAGCCGCGCGTGGCACTCGACTCTCGGAGATGACTGACCGGAAACACACACGCACACAGTCCTAATCAATAATGAACATGAGTGAGTGTGCAAGTTTTGTCTGGATCCCAAAGCCACGTGCACTAATGGGGGGAGAGATTCTTCACCGTTCTTTTCTTGTGGAAGCATTCAGATTTAGCCTGAGAAGAAATTGAAAAAGAATTTGATGGATTAAATCCCCAATTGTATATTCTGAATTTGAGCTTGGAGTGTAATTTTTTCAAATACATTGCAGAAGCGAGGGGAGGTACATGTATTAATATAGAAGGACATTTTGACGATGAATGGATTTTTTTGTATTGTTTTGTTTTGATCCAAACTGGCATCAAAAATCTAGCAGTAAAAATGGAAGGAGGAATAAATTAATTTCCGAACGAAAGCCCAAATCCTCCTTATTTAACAGACAATATACACAGAATGTACAGAACAGTTGACAGTTATGAAACCTGCCCACGTGGAGGAGCTGTCAGAACTAAGTGTTTTCATACACAGATGCTGCTGCTGCAGATCAGTAGATCATCAGAAGTGGTCGCGATAGACTGACGCTCTGGTTAATGTCGCAGTAAATGTTGCTCGAGCGCAACAATTGTGTGAACTGCTCTGTTTTTTCAAAGGGAATAATAATACATTTCACTTCTGTGTGGACATGTATACAGTGAAGTCAGGAGAAAAGCAAGATCCCAGCCTTTTGGTGATCCCAATCCGATATTCCAAGACAAGCATATGGTCCCAACACCTTGCACGACAACATTCCCGACACCTTGTGCATAGTCCCTGTTGCGTGGCTCAGGTCATTCAAAGTGTTGCCAACTCCACTATATTTACTACCGTATTCTATTTAACCGGCCAACTGCAGCAGGCCACCACCAGAAGGTCAGCACGGTGACCGTCAAGCTGTAGGGCGAAATCAGAAGGGCAGCAGCTGAAACGTCCTTCTTTCTGCTCCTCTCAAGTTCAAATGACTGGAGGGGCATCTCTGAGTCTACCTCTGCAACACGTGCATTTTATTGGGGTATGTGAGGCGAACATTTCTTTTTATTTTATTATTTATCATTTTTCTGCAAATGCAGGCTGTCCTTTTACTTTTCGAATAAAGTGTGGTCATTTTTTTCCCCCTCCATATGGTTTGTGCCTTTGCTTGGAATGCAGCTTTGTTGCTGAGCGCAAATGCCACCGTCAGCCTGGTTGCAGTGTGGTTAGTTTTCCGTGACATTTCAGTTTGGCTTGTGCAGTCCTTCTCCACACCTGGAGGAATTTCTTTGTAAACGATTTATTAAATAATAATTTAATTCATTGGCAGGTGTTGCATTGGTTGCGACAGTGTTTGTGATAGTATTGGTAGTGAGAAAGAACAAAGCTGAAGATCAACCACAAAATGATATTGGTAATAAAAACGTCTGAGGTTTAAAAATAAAACTTGACTGATTTCGCTGAATGAAATCTGATAAAGGTACCAATGTAAAATATCAAATAAAGTTTACACAAATAATGCAAACTGTAATGAATGCGCTCTTCAGATTGCAAGCCTTGCCACTATTTCAAGTAAACTGAGCTTTTACCCTGAATGCACACAGGCTGTCCCCAGTGCATGTCTAATTCAAGTAGTGCTGACAGGCCATGGTGCCGTTGTCACAACAAAATATGAAGTCACCCAAAGAGTTCAAAGAACTTCTCTCTGCCGCTCAGCAGAATCTCCATGTGCCTCTTGGCAAAGGTCTTCAGTTCAAGACCTGGATCGTATGAAGAGAAAATGTTTCTAGGTTTTGTAGAGGACAAATTGGAGGAATGAAGTCAGAATTTATTTCCCAATTAATCTCGATTTCTTCATCCTCACACCGTCGCCCTTTTCTGACTCTGAGAAATGCATTGAAATCCAAAAGCCATTCTTAATAGGTCTTAATAGTAGCTGCTGCATATGAAGTGGCGATGCCGTCCTCAGCCAGATGGTTATCAATAACAATTTAGTGTGCCGAGATGTCCCACAGCCACAGAGCGGCTTTAAGGTGACCTTGAATGAGCGGGTCAAAGTGTCCTGCTGCTCTCATTTGTTTGAAAGGATGAAACAGGAGGGCCTTCCTCCACTTATTTGATTGGACTGTCAATGACAGGATGCTAGTTTTTTGTTTTTTTCTTTTTCCTTTTGGCACGTCAGTGTGTTTTGCATGCATAGGAAGGGTGGACTGGAGCCGGAGATGTCTCTAAGAAGATGAGCTGTTCATTATTCTGCAGACTCGCGCTCAGCTAATCTCTAGCATATCAACGCGTACGCGCGGCAGCTCTGCTCTCTTTCTACGGATGCTCTCCAACTTAGTCCCAGTCCAGCTGTGGCCTTTCTCGAAAGGACAGCGGAGCACCAAGCAAGCTATATCTGGCTTCTTTTTCATGTGACCTTTAAAAATGAGCTTTCATGTTACCTTATGGTTGCGTAGGGTACATGCACAAGCCTTCACGGAAAGTTTAGACTCCTCGGAAGCTACCTCGGCTCATGTATTTTTACAATGAAATAAATGAAATTATTTTCACTATTATCAAACTTATTTATATTACATCAATCTAAAATAGCAAATCCGACATTAAAATATGCTACTTGCGACCTGCCTACCTACCAACCACCTGCTGCCTGCCTACCAACTTGTGAAACTTGCTCATGTTTCCAACTCTATGGCGCCCCCCTAGTAGAAAGTGAGACTTCAACTCACTTAACATGCTTTGTTAAGTGAGTTGCAGTCTATGCAAGGTATATAAGGACCATATAGCAGCAAAATGTAAAAACAACAGCCTATACATACGGCTGCAAATTTACAACACTGAAAAAAATGAGATCACAAAGATTACAGACAAGTAATACTAGTGCGTAGTTACGGGCAATATCAGCAGGTTTTTATTTGAAAGAGGACAGAGAGTCAACATTTCTAATCTATGAAGGGAGTGAACAATTTCAGGTCACAATGTGAAGACGGATATAGAGGAGCTGTGAATAACCTAAAAGTGTACTTAAGGGTGATTGAAAGGTACAAATCCAAAATTTACAAAAATTAAAAGTGATTTGGAGTGTAATATTTTGGTGTCATTTTCAGATCAAATTCTAAGAAACAGTTACAACCGCATAGCGCCAATGCCAGAGACAATCACATTGGACTTTGGATATGATGACGGCTTTATGTCAGATTTGAAAATTTGACGGAAAACATAAGAATGCATTTGTCTTCTTCCATTGTAGCACCTCCACGTGCGCTTGCATCATCTACAAACTGTCGGCACGGCGACTGCATGCCATTGTGGTACGGAGATATATATTTTTCGTGTTTCATCTGTTGACCGTGTTCAAACAAATCTAGCATGTTAGCCAAGATTGCTCTGCCAAGTTACATGATGATTCGTGTCAAATGCTGACAGGACGTTTTATATATGCCCTGCGGCTGTTGATGTGGAACATTCCAGCAAGCGTTACTTGAAAGAATTTGGCAGACAGTTAAGCCGACGAATTAGATGTGGGTTGTTTGATGAGCAGATTGGAGGCTGCAGGCAAATGCTGGAGCCGTTGAGTCGGGTGTGTGTGT
Organism: Nelusetta ayraudi; assembly: GCF_046127955.1. Classification (NCBI taxonomy): domain Eukaryota; kingdom Metazoa; phylum Chordata; class Actinopteri; order Tetraodontiformes; family Monacanthidae; genus Nelusetta; species Nelusetta ayraudi. Next base: position 2,254,380 of record NW_027466113.1, read on the forward strand.
AGTGGTGGTTGGAGGTTGGGGGTGGGTAGGTGGATTTATGCTAAATTTTAGTGTGAGCCACTGAAGCTTATTTAAATGTAAAATATATATAGAAGTTATATGGGTTTTGCCATTGTCAAGGCACTTGTATGATACAATAGAAAACGGCCCCGTCGACACTGAGCGCTGTCGCGCCTCCAACAGCAAAGTGGTTGCTTCCTCCCCTCATGTGCCCCTGAAAAGCGATAGCAGACCAGCAGTGGAATGCCAATGGGTCTCCTCAGGCCTCCGCCTGGTAATGTGCTGCCTGTTTAGCAGCGGAGCAGCCGGAGGACTTGGCTGGAGACGAGGGGCAGTCATGATCTTTGGACATTGACCGTGCCATGCTGTGGCCACTTCCTCTCTTATACTCTCTTCTGTGCACAAGAAAAAACACCACCCAGTTGAGGATGTTTTCTTCTTCTTCTTCTTCTTCTTCTTTTTCTTTTTGTTGTTGTCAGGCCTGCTGGGACCAATTGTAGGTCAGATTCTAGGATGGGCCAGGCGTGCTCCTAGTGACAACAAGTGCTGTCCCGGGTCCTGGTATTTGAAAATGCTGCTCTTCCTGCGTGGTTTCTCGGCTGCTTCCTGGCCACGGCGGCAGGACTTCGACAGATGGCCAACTGGACATAAGCAACAAGGCCTTCTGGTGCCATCCGCATGCCACATATGCTTCACCCCGCGGCTACAACTTCCTGGAGATTGCTTTCTAACAGGCCCTCACAGCCGTCGCCATGGCTACACAGTCCCGCTTGTTTAGAGCACCCCCCCCTCCTGCCTTCCCCTTTGCACACAGACACACATGCACCCTGACCTTAAAAATCAGTTTTAAAAAATGTCCCAAATCATCGTTTGCGAGAGATTACAAATACAGTGTGACATTTTATCAGCTTCATACGCAAACTGGTAATGTGGTGGAGCTGCTGTCAGTCTCCCTAAACAATCCCCAATGTTCGGATTTCACATGTCAGACAGCTGAATTGTCGATACAGTATGATAAGATGAGTCTCAGCCAGGCCCTCACAAAGGCTGACTGGTGAGTGAATGGATAAACTGTGGCTACGACAAGATAATTCCCACACAAAGTCGAGTGTCGTCATGCGCCCGTGGCTTTGGGGAAACAAGCGGCGCCACGTTGGCAAGACTGAGAACCTCTCATACATCTGTGAAATAGTCTGTGAGCAAACAAGACCACAATTAAATTGGCCCTTCAAAGGGTTCAATGATGTCTGTAATGAATATAATGTGGGGTTTTTTTTTAGCTTGTGTTAATAAGACCGCCAACTCGAAAATTTATTACAAGTGACTTAAATGAGTTAAGATAGGATTTTCATCCCCCCTCTTCAAAAAGGTCAGTCAGTTCAAAAAAGTGAGACCTTGACACTGTATATACTGTATATGTGCATGTGTGTGAAAAAAATATAAATAGATAGTTAGTCTTTTACATAGAAATTTGCAGTATTACTTTTTAAATGACTTTTTTTAATTTAAATATAGTTGTTTTTTTTAATGTTCGGAGGTTTTAAAGGTTTTAAAGGAATTAAAGCTTAGAGAGTCAAGGCATCACTGTTCCATATTTTAGTCACAGTCTCCAACAGGCTTTTTTTCCCCCATGTTGCAAGAAGAACTTTGTCCTCATCTTTAGATTTTGGGGTTTGGACACATGAGTAATTACAAAGAGACAACATAGACACAGCAGCTCATTATTTGCATTCTGTTGTTCAATCAGTCCACTCTCCTGGGAGAGCACACCCTGGCATCCCCGTGCCCTTGCCAATACTTTGGCGGAACAAACAAAGTTACGAAGCAGAACCAGGAACTAATTTCATTAGCGGCTGCCATTGGTGACTGATTGCAGGCTGTTCCGTGGCTGGCAAGCAGGTCCAAAAGTTCCGAGGGGTTAATAACCAGTAACAATCAATTACTTAACCAATCTAATATGATCAATGGGATCTTCAATCTCGGGGAGCCAAACGTGCAAAAAGTGAAAGCGAGATAACGGTGAAATACAGCTAAATCACGCGGAATGCTCTCTTGCTCCCTCTGCCCGCTGGAACTGGATCTGAACCATCATTTTTAATCAAGGAATTCAAGTGAAACTGAATGAGAAATAATTATGATTTGCGATTAAAATAATATAGGAGAAAGCAAAAGAAAGAAAAAGGAAAAAGTGAATGGAACCTAATAGGCCCAATAGGATGGTATGAGGAGCGTCTGGGCTATATTAAAAGAAAACTTGCAGGAGAAGGTCAGTTTATCCTAATTGTCAAAGGGAAGCAGTGCATGTGCAGCATCTTTATAAGAATACTATCAGACATCGGTGCACCCCCGCACCCCCTATTTTACAGTGCAACTCAGTCCACATCAGGCCTGATTATTCTAATGATGTCTAAACCTCTGTCCGGCCATTATTCACACATCACAGATCTTCGCCTCGTTATCTCTGACGGCAAGGCCTCTTGTCTCCCTAAATCCACAAATTAAATCCATTCCCTCTCTGTCCTTACTGAAGGCTTTCAGTTGCCAGACAGTGTTCAAGTCTCGGAGCCAAGACATTTCTCGCAATGCAAACTCATTCTCTGCATCGTTTTCTGACAAGTGTTTCCTAATAAGGAATTATGTGTCGTAGGGAGGGCATGTTTTTTTTTCTTTTTCTTTTGGTTACATTCTAACACTGTACGCTTTGCAACACTGCACAACATTCTTGTGGGTGGGTCTTTTTGTGTTCTGTGACTACTTCTTCTAATATAGGAAGCTAAAGAATACAAAGCAATGATATTAAGGTAGAGCAATGCATGGGTTAATGTAACTTTACATTTTCTTCAATAAATAAATTATGTTTTTATCTAATATTGAGTGAGTTTGCTTTAATCTTTTTTAAAGGCATACGGCTAGTCAACATTAAACAACCAGTCAACATAATCATATATATTTTCATGATACTGGAAATGAATGTGTGGGTGTGAGTGTGCACCATGTGCACTATTACAAAACAAGCTAAATGTGTGAGACATTATTTTTAAATAACAGGCGGTAACATGTAAACTACGGCAACTTATATTTTATACATCCTCTGAAATGTACTGAGGACGAAGTCATGCAGTGACATCGTGGTGGACCCGGATGCTGCGGAAACATGGACTACAGTGAGAGCTTTGTTTGCCACTTGAGTGTTTTCTCAGTGGGTGTAGTATTCCGCCAGGGCTCGTAATTCAGGGGCTTCAGAATAGCTTCCCTGCTTTTTGCTGGAGGTGCAGTTCCATTGGTCTCCTTAGTCAATGATTTTGAGCCTGCACTGGAAAGGCTTTTCATGGGAAAGATGGACATTTTTTTACTGGGGAGTTCTTCACATGAGGAGCTTATATGGACGGACCTCGCATTACAGCCATGGAACGCATACAACTGATGTGATGTGATGTGTTCAGGCATCTGATGAGGACGCATGCATCTGGAACACCTCCCATTAGAAGTGTTCCAGTCGGGTCCAACTAGGCCCCCAGGGTTGGTGTGGGCCTCGCAATAGGAATTATACACCCCAGCAGACTTGGGAGTGAACTCTGGGTCCTCTGGAAGTAACAGCGACGTGGTGCAGGTGAGAAGTATGCGTGGAACTCCAAGACCTAATGAAGAAACTATGTGTGGAGTTTTTCATTACAGATCTGCTGAATCGCAAAGACAACGATGACAACAAATGTGTCAATGTCATGTTAATAATTGAAAAAAAAAATGCTTCTAAATAATCTAATAATCCTATAGACAAAATTGGACCCAAACGACCTTATTTTAAAGTATTTTTTGCTGAATTGACAAGAAAAAAATTGTGCAAGACATCAAAATAAGCCATTCAAACATTTGTTTATCCTAGATAAAATATTATTTCCAAGTCAAAATTGCCTACAGTGTACAAGCTACAAGCTATCTTAGAAACAAATTCACCCATTCATATGGAATGTCTTGTTAGTCATCCACATAGAATACAGTTTTCTTTTGCTATTTTTTCCACTCATAAGGACCTCTATATACAGCATTGAGCTTGTTAGACATGACAACAAAATCAGTGTTTGCTACATATATATAGAACTGGCAGCATATTGTGATCACTGACATCACACACCCTCCGGCCAATGGAAGAAAGTAAGCACTTTGTGTTTGTGTGTTGTTAACCTTGACACACTGGGAACAGCAGTGAGATGCAACTTAAAGAAATTCTTCAAAAAAAAAAAAGTTCTTGTTTGGGCAACATCAATTGTGCAACAAAAGAAGAATATGCATTTTGCAGCTGCTCTTCCGCCGCCATTCTTCGCGGTGAAAAGGAAAATAAAGGCTACTTCACTCGCGCTGATACGGTGAATCATCTGCGAATATCGTGACCAAAATGCAGATCATTAAATAGCATCTTGAATAACAGATACGCGGACGACGGAGAGCGCGAGCGAGCGAGCGGCTGTCAAGTTGGGCTGGATGAGCAGTGAGTCACGCCGTGAAACACCCACCACGCAGCGGCCTGTTACATACACTCTGCGAACATGCCAGCAGAGCAAACATGCAGAGAACATTCACTTAATAACAGAGCCGAGCCAAGTCCGGCCGGCTTTTCCCAACTCTCTGATGTTGTATATAATATGTAAATGACACGCAAGGTGACTCTCATTCACGCGCGTACAGTTTACACCTACATACACCGCATGGGGCCGTTTGTTTCGTACATTTATAAACAAACGAACAAACAAACAGCGAGTCACTTCCATTTGGCTTCTTCTAGTTGACGGTGAACCTGGAGGCCAGATCTGGAAACAAGCTTCAGATTTAGACTTCAAGACACACGTGCCAAAGAATACACCTCCGAGTTTGGGAACCTTTTCAGTGGAGCCTTTTCTCGATGCTAAAAAAGAAATAAAATTAAATAAAAATTCTGCCTTCCAACCAAACACAGGAGAAAATGCGTAACAATGCAACAGAGAAAAGGTTTTTGGCACGGTGATGCTTTGATGGAAGCATATTTTCCACTTGTTTTGTCAACCCCTCAGTTAGGAAAGTTGCTATTGGCTGTTTTAAAGGTGGCTAAAAGATGTAAACACCTCATTTGCATAATTGACTACATGCAAGTAATTGCAAGACGCTGCAGGAGGGTGAAATCATGTCACAGTAGAGATGAAAAGTTAGTTTAAAAAAAAAAAAAACTCTAAATATGTCTAAAACTGCGAATGACATACATACATACTTAGTTCCAACCCTCTTCCTTAAGGTTAAGTGTGTAATATTTGGAGATTTTAAAAGAAGAAACAGCAACATCAAAGAATTGCATTTGAAATTGCAGTGTCTCACACTCCTCTCCCCCTTCCCAAAGCTTGCCAGTGAGCGACGGTGACCTGCGCACCCAAACCTGGATACCTCGTCCACCCTCTTCTTCGTTGGTTTGTTTGAGGACGAGTGCAGTCACCATAATTACAAAACGTGCAGTCAGGCAGCTGGATTGTCCATACCAGGCTTCCTTAGAAACATGGTTGTGCAAGATGTAGGCAAACTAGGACCTAGACCCTTGATCTATGTACTGTATATTGTATATTCTCATATAGATATGAGAACAGTTCTAAGGCTAGGAC